>NC_080721.1:5776049-5833549 GCF_019097595.1 Hemibagrus wyckioides | reverse complement strand
GACATACTGTACACACAGAGAGAGAGAGAGAGTGAAAGGACCGACAGACAAATAGAGAAACAGACAGACAGAGAGTGTAATCTAGTTCTAGTCACTGGTTGATGTTCGGAGCTGCAGAAGGGAAATCCGACTTGCTGGATGGACACTGAATGAATAATTCATGGAGAAAGAGCTGTGCAAGCTTTCGTTTGAACTCCCCGTCCGGGCGTCCCTCTTTCCCCTCCCTTCCCTCCCTCTTGTTCCCACACATTGAGACCGGGAGGCTCATTCAGGGCACCGCACGTTCAGAGTACTGACAGGCAAGCTGAATTTGTTTTTAGACCAGGACACAGTCTAGAATAACAAGTTTCCTTAAGGCACAGCTGCCATCAAGCTGCTATCATCACCGAAGGCAAAACATTTTCTTTTTTTTTTTTTTCTTTCTTCTTTAAAGATTGTTCCATCTGTCCCACCCTAACGTGTACGTTTCTAATGCCAGTCTGCATCGGGCTCTTTGCCAAACCTTGGGGCTGATGTTCTTTATACTAACAAACGAAATTGGCACAGCCAGCAAAATTGAGGTTTACCGTTTTTAATGGAACGCTTATGTGTCTCCTAGGTAACATCCACAAACTCGAAGAACTTGGTGAGCATATGTGTGTGTGTGTGTGTGTGTGTGTACATGATTGTAATTGTACCACAAACTCTTGCACAATCCGAAAAGTATTAAATTATTCTCTTGTGCTCTCCAGACAGTTTTATTGGTTGCCAGTTACAGATTCAGTTAAATAAGCGGTTAAAGAAACGCCATATTCACCGCCACGCTGGACTTTACGTTCAAGGACCCTTTAAAAATTTCACTCAGGGCTAAGACTCGCACATCTATACATCAGATACAATTCATCAGATTTCTTTATTCACATTCCGTCTATATCCATATGTCACTGATTTCTACATCTAGCATCTCCGTCCTCGGTCTCAGTAAAGTGTGTGTATTCTGGTCCAGTTTTTCTGAAGCACCGAGTACATTTATTATACTGTATTATAAGAGGATTATCTGGCTGCGCTGGGCGCTTCCTGATTTCAGACCGAGAAGGAAGTGTTTCCTTAGACACATAATACGCTCGTGCTGAGGCTGTGTCTTAAAAAGAGTTTTTTTTAAAAATCACATTCTCCGTATTTTTCCAGGTTTTCTTTGTATTACTAAGGAATAAACATTCAACTTTTGCACTTTATTGTACAGCTACAATGAAATATGCTTGCACTGTGAGACTGTGTGGCTTAGAGAAGTTATATTTAATGTGTGCTTGCCAAATATCTTTTTTTTATTGGTTATATACTGCGGTAATATTTTTTGTAGTGGGATAAAACAGTGTAATAAAAAGGGATCGAGCCTTTGAGATAGATAGATGGACGGACAGACGGACGGACGGACAGACAGACAGACAGACAGACAGACAGACAGACAGACAGACAGACAGATAGATAGATAGATAGATAGATAGATAGATAGATAGATAGATAGATAGACAGACAGATAGATAGATAGACAGACAGACAAATAGATAGATAGATAGATAGATAGATAGATAGATAGATAGATAGATAGATAGATAGATAGATAGATAGATAGATAGATAGACACAGACAGACAAATAGATAGATAGATAGATAGATAGATAGATAGATAGATAGATAGATAGATAGATAGATAGATAGATAGACAGACAGACAGACAAATAGATAGATAGATAGATAGATAGCTAGATAGATAGATAGATAGATAGATAGATAGATAGATAGATAGACAGACAGATAGATAGACAGACAGACAAATAGATAGATAGATAGATAGATAGATAGATAGATAGATAGATAGACAGACAGACAAATAGATAGATAGACAGACAGACAGACAAATAGATAGATAGATAGATAGATAGATAGATAGATAGATAGATAGATAGATAGATAGATAGATAGATTAAAAAATAGATTAAAAATGAAAATAAAAAATAAATAAACAAACAAATAAATAAATAAATGCATTTATTTTGATAATAATATTATAATAAGTATTTATAATGTGCAATCATGGATAAATGGTTTTCTTTGTTTTAAAACCAATCATTATTAAGAATAATTATTTTAAAGATAATTCTACATTATAATTTCTAAACTTTCACAGAATGTATAATAAATCCCCCTGCACATCAGACTGGTTAAATAACCAGTAATAAAAAATGACTACGAATACGTTACAACTGTAATTACATCATAATGACTGAGCATGTGTAGGACAGGTTGAGATTTATCCAGAGCGAAATATTACATCAGCACTAAAGAAATTCACGATTTCAAGATATTTGTCAGGGACAAAGTTTTATACTGTGTAGAAATTGCAGTGAAATGAAAGTCCAGCACACAGTGGCTTAGTGGTTAGCACTGTTGCCTCACAGCAAGAAGGTCCCAGGTTCGAACAGGCAGCCTTTCTGCGTGGAGTTTGCATGTTCTCCCCGTGCCTGTGTGGGTTTACTCCAGATACTCCAGTTTTCTCCCACAGTCCAAAAACCATGTACATTAGAGGTAAATTGGTCATTCTAATTTGCCCATAGGAATTGGTTGTCTGTCTATATGTGTGGCCCTGTGATGGACTGATGACCTGTCCAGGGTGTACCTCTGCCTTTCACCCTCTCCAGGCTCCAGCAGACCCCCCGTGGCCCTAATTAGGAATAAAGCGGGTATAGACATATAGGACTAAACTGAAGAAATTAAGTTAAGAAATAGCTTTTGGATGGTCTGAGTTGTAATTACTCATTGCTCCCAGCTCTAATAGTGAAACTAATCTATTAAAAATAATACCTGGACCAGGTGTGATGTGAGCTGAGAATTGGAGTTGGAGAAGTGGAAATATTTAGTCCATCAGAGGACTTGTCATTGCCTTTGAGCTCAGAAACGAGAGAATTACGTGGTTCTTTTAAGCGCTTTGGTTTTAGTCGCTTCGAACAAATCGGATGAGCGTTTTTATGAGTTATGACATTCAACATTTTTGTGGTGGTGAAATGCGAGACGATGAAAGGACAAGCTGGTTATTATTTTGAGTGCTAACGCTAAGGAGAATACAGAAAGATTTCATTTTTCTTGCTATTTTTTTTATATCAAGCTGTTTTCTGCTAGGTTCGACTGTGAATCGATGGAGGTTATTTAGGGTTTTACACACACACACACACACACACACACAGCGTTCAGAAACAGCAGCACGCTTATGTAATCAGTCTGAACGCGGCTGCTGTAAAACACAGTCCTTACATGCTCTTTCTAGCATTGGTTCAAGAAATAGCTTTAGTGGGAGTGGAATTCAGTAAACCCTTTAATAAAGCACCAAGTCTGTGTTGCCGTTATGCTGCGTTAGTTCTGTAGACTTGCCACGACAGGCGCAGGTAGCTGTAATGGCACAAGATCCGGTTTAAAATAAGAGAAATATGTTTATATCCACCATTAACCCAAAGGCTGTCTTGGCAGTTGAGTAGCCTGCCTCGCACCAGAAGTGCGTGTTATAGTATTTAATAGTTTTTTTCTTTGGCTAACTCACTTCACTTTTACAGAATGTAGTAGTGGAACTTCATGGTATGTCATACAAGGCGACTCCTCCTGCTCACGCGGTTGCATAAGCCTTCTCCCTGATCAAGTCGGACGAGGAATTTTACCTCAGCCAAGAAGTTAAAGTTGGAGGTGATTGGTTGGTGGGGGGATGTGAGGGGGGAGCGAATTAAAGGGAGGAAAAATGGAGACGACCAACAGAGAGAGAGAGAGAGAGAGAGAGAACACGAGTCCTCTGTATAGATGTGTTTGCATTTAAATTATGTCTAAAAAACTGACAAAAACACTACTGTTTAACTTCACTGTAGAGCAATCGTTGACAAAATGGGGTCTGGGGTCTCCTACAGCAGCTAAAAGGTCTGAGATATTCACCTTTATCATAGTTTATGATGGTTTGATGATTGGATGTGTAGTTGTATAGAGGTGGTCCTGGTTGGGCTTTGGTGGCTCAGATGGTTAATACTCTGGGCGCTTGGTTGGAAAATCAGGGATTCAACCCTGAAAGCTGCCACTGTTGGGCCCTAGACCCTTAACTCTCTCTGCTTCAGAGACGTTGTATTATAGCTGACCCTATGCTCTGACCCTAAAAAGCTAGGATATGAAGAAACTCATTCTTCAACAACTAAAGACTTGTTCATCCTTTGTTGTTGCTGGTGAGTGTACGCGTGTTGTGTCCTGTAGCTAGCACACTATTTTGCATGTGCAGGAAGCACTTCCTTCATTTTTGCCTGTGTTCTGATTGATAGTTGCCTCTGTCACAGCCACCTCATATCTCTAATGTTAAATCTAACCCATATGCCAAAGATCAGGTCTTCACAACAAGAAGCTGTGTGTTAGCTGTGTGTTAACAGACACGCACATGTCAGTGGATATATTATATATCTGTATCCCTATGGGTACTGTAATATATATATATATATATATATATATATAATATATATCTATGGCTTTCTCTAAGGGTAGAGAATATCGCTAGTATCACTACGTTCTATTTAAGGTCTATGGGGAGTGCATTTTTCAACAGCGGTTATGTAATTCAGAGAGGGAGTGCAAGACAAAGTACAATATTTTGGAGAAATTTAAAGACAAGTATTGCCTTTAAAGGCAAGAAGAACGCTGGAAGGCTGAAAAACTGAAACACATGATGGGTAGAACTTTTAACTTTTGCTTTTGCCCAATTGGACTGGGAAAATACGTTGTCTGTTTTATACCAAACGTTTCCTTAAGCCTTTCATTGGCAGTCGTATCTGTGTGTTGGCTATAGAAGCAGGACCCTTGCATAATATGACTAAAGCTTTTCCAGTTTTTGAGTTAGAATGCAGACTAAAGTTCAACGTTTACTACGATGTCACAAAGTTTCCGGCGCGGGGAAGTTAACTAACATCCAAAAACATTGGCACAGAAGCAGAAGTCGAGTGTGGGTCAAGTGTAGGTCAAGCGTGAGTCCTCTGAAAAGAGAAGACGTCCTAGCACCGCCGTGTTTATTGAAGCAGCACTTTTCCCACAGCGCAGTAACGTTCTGTGACGACGGGACAACAAATCTTGCTTCATTCTGGTTCTGCCAAAGCATTCTTCACATACTCACCTGCATGCATTATGTACATGTGCCGGGTAAAAAGTGACAAAAGCGAGCCACATCCCTGTTTTTCAGGTTTCTATGTCAACCGTAAAATGTTTACCGACTTCACGCCAACTCTTCGGGGACACATTTGTCACTGTGCAGCATCTTAGCTTTCAGTAAACAGATGGACGAGTTTCTTTTTGAAATCTTCCACGTGACTGTCGTCATGTCTCAAACTGAAGCGATAAACTCGGTTTTAGGAACATTTGCTAATCTACTGCGAGAAAATGTTATCTAGGGACATGACGATATCTTGAGTAAAGAATAAACTGTCTATAGTAGTTTCATAATGAGTGGAATATTAGTTAAATTTGGCAATTTTCAAGGTATTTTTGCTTGATGTTTGCAGCGTAGAAGATTCAGAAGCTTGGAACATAAAACAGTAGGCAAGTAAGCTACACGCTTTTATTATTATTTTTAAACTCAAGAACTAACGATAACAGGAAATAGAGATGAGCGACATGACAGTGGAATATCAATATTGTGATCGATTATGCTTTTCTAAGATATTAAGGATAAAATCATTTTAGTTATAAATTCAATGGAAGCAGCTGATTTGATGTACTTATAGATGAGTGTGGAGCGAAGGTAAGCCCGTCAGGTTCGTCTGGTCTGGTGCCATTGTATAGATAAGTACGTCACCTGTCGGTGGTTTCAGTGTTGATCGGAATATTGATTGTGATACATGTGTGCCAGAGAAAAGATTTTCATCATCATACAATATTTTTGCATACTATAATCTGAATTGATCTAGTTTTAATGCTAGTAATTCTTGTTATATTCATATTCATTATGAATAACCTTCAAGAACTAGCATTAAACTAGATCAATTCAGATTATGAATAACCCTCGAAAACTAGCATTAAACTAGATCAATTCAGATTATGAATAACCCTCGAAAACTAGCATTAAACTAGATCAATTCAGATTATGAATAACCCTCGAAAACTAGCATTAAACTAGATCAATTCAGATTATGAATAACCCTCGAAAACTAGCATTAAACTAGATCAATTCAGATTATGAATAACCCTCGAAAACTAGCATTAATCTAGAGCGATTCAGGATTTGAGAAACAGTTCCAGTTTTTTACATTGCTCTATACTGCCCCTAACTACACACACTTCCGGCTATGCTTCGTGCCGCGTTGGCGTACCATATGCATGCAGAATGTGCACATGCACACTCAAAAGCGAGTAGAAACTCGCTTAATCGCAGCGCCTTAGCACAAAAAGGTTGATTTTGTGCTAATTACTCCTGTGAGATCTTACACTGAATAGGATTTCACATGCCTATGAAATCCCTGTGGGTTTTTTTTTTTTTGGTCTTTGCCAAACGTACTTTCTAGAAGCTTTTGTCACACATTTCTTCAAAAACTTTCTGGGCCACTGCTTCTTAGCTTCGCATCGAAAGACTCCACGTGTCTGTGCTGTGCTCTACGGTTTAAAATCCGAGTAGGAAAGTAGAAAAATGTTGCCGCTCACACACTGACATTTACACTGTACACAAACACACACACACACACACACTTTACACACGCTATTCTATTTCTGTTGTATACTAGCTTGGCGTGGGGCTCAGTTCCAGCCTGTCTGGGTAGTAAAAGAAACACTCCCTACTCTTCCCAGCCAAATACAATCCACTTCGACGTTTCACTTATATATACATGAGCTTAAATATCCTTAAAATAGAACATTGAACAAAAATGTGTGAGGAATCTAAAAATAATAATAATAATAATAATAATAATAAAAATATAAAACAGCGAGGTATTTATGTATATGGTGCAGAGTGTTTTCACCCTAAAGTTGATTATTTCACCAAATCTAAATGTTTTTAATTCATTCAAGATCGCCAAACCAAAGCTCCAGCTTCATTTACAAAAGCTAAAAACATCTCCTTGCCATAGGATCACACGTTTGGTAATCTGCTTACGTAGAGCATCACCCGGGCAAGTTGCTGTGTAAGATGGTGTTTGTTAGAACAGTGCATTAATACATGAATACAATATAAACCTGAAGGATATTACAGTTTACTATACTACTTCGTCCTGGTCCACTATTCTGATCGGTTGAGCCATCATCCAAGAGTGTTTATATTTAGCATAACCGCACTGAGATTTTTCACACTGACGTGTGTGGATCACGTCGCTCATCACATACTGATCCACTTCCTCATACGAAGCTGTTAGTACATTAATGTTAGCGACATCATCGGCATCAATGACTAACCATACTTTTCAGGAACGTTAGGACTGAAGGTGAAGATGAAATGAAAGACGAGACGCACTTACTGTATAGCTATATGAGCTAGCTATACAGTAAGTGCGTCTTCTGCTAAGCAAGAATAAACAAAACGTTCAGCCATATTGTGTCTGAAATATCAATACGCCGGTAGTAATGCTTTGTTAATAGTATATAAATAAAATAAATGCAATATCGTACTCACTGTGATATTCATCACCACACTCTCGCCCATGCAATATTTCTTTCTTAATTAATCAACACTCTGTGACCAATCAGCATCGAGAATTCAACAGCACAGAACGTGGTATAGATTTAATACTCTAGAGCCTCCAGCTTCGGCGAGGATAAATAACGCTCGCACAAATAACCTCTCACTTCTTTACCTGGGAAGGGCAATGTATTATATATCTTTTAACTGTGCAGTTATTCAATAGGCACACAAGCTCAGCACTAAATCTACTCACATGTAACACAGACATCAGGGAACAAATGCAGGTCAAGTTTCACAAACACTCGCACAAAGAGAGATCTACATCAGCGCTCTGTGCCGGCACCTTCTGGTCTGCTCGGTGGTGATGGACACGCGCCAGTATTTGGTTATACGATACATCACAATATTTATCGTGCAGAATATTGTTATTGTGGATCATGTTCATGTTCCCTGGATCTAAACTTACCTTTACTGTCTTAGTAGTTTCACTAATAACTCATAATATGACCCGAATAATAGACTTTATTATTACAGACTGACAGCAGCTTGTGTATTAAACCACTGTAGGATTTTATGTTGTCTAAGACAGAAATAATTATTTAGTTTTAGAATGTGACATGCTGATTTTGTACCACTGGGGCTAAAAAGCAACCTTTTCACAACAATCCTGTTTTTGTTGTTGTTGGATATTTTTCCGATTTTCTCCCTAATTTAGTCTTGGCCATTTTCTCAGCCATCACATTCGGTCTCAGCATCATACAGCAGCTACCCCGCAGGGAAGATGAACACTTTCACTGCTTCTTTTCTAATTCTTATACTACACACTGCATCACAGGCTGGTGTAACACACATGGACGAAAGAGCACTCTGTTCTCTTCCTCATACCTGAGCTCACAGATATCCATGATTGCTTGGTTTAGCTTTGATTGACAGGACAGAGAGAAAGTTTTGCTGTCTTAGACTCTTAGACCGTAACACTGTTGTAACTCAAATTCAAATTATATACAGAACCATACACAGTATAACAAACAGTGACTGTCTTCTTCTTCTTCTTTTGGCTTTTCCTTTCAGGGGTCTCCACAGCGAATCATCTCTCTCCACCTATCCCTATCTTCTGCATCCTCAACACTTGCACCCACTAGCTTCATATCCTCATTTATTCCATCCATATACCTCCTCTTTGGTCTTCCTCTTTGCCTCCTGCCTGGCAGCTTCATGTCCAACATTCTCCTACCAATATACTCACTCTCCCTCCTCTGGACATGTCCAAACCATCTTAATCTGTCCTCCCTAACTTTGTCCCCCAAACGTCCAACATGAGCTGATGTACTCGTTCCTAATCCTGTCCAACCGTGTCACTTCCAAAGAGAACCTCAACATCTTCAGCTCTGCTACCTCCAGCTCTGACTCCTGTCTCTTCCTCAGTGACACTGCCTCTAAACCATTCAGCATGGCCGGTCTCACCACTGTCTTGTAAACCTTCCCCTTGATTCCCGCTGATATTTTTCTATGACACAGAACTCCAGACACCTTTCTCCACCCGTTCCAACCTGGGCCAATTCCAGTGACTGTCTGTGTTATAAAAATAGAAATAAAATAGACTACAAAAAATAGAATTACAAGAATAGAATCAAACTATACGGGTGTACAGGTGTGAAATATATTTTTAAAAAATGAAAAATAAAATAAAATAAAAATATATATGGATAAAATCTGTAGTAGAACCGTATTATTATTATTATTATTATTATACAAAATTTTACAATCTCTGCTGCTGTTAAAGAATTTGTTGTTAATCAAATTTTCTTTCTGAAACATGTCTTAAACGCTATAACGCTTACTTTAAACCCACCGATAGTATACCAAAATATTAAGTGTAACTCACAAGGCAGCTACCAATACGGTAACTGCAAATAGTGTAAATGTCAACTTAACCTGCTGATGGAAATATAAAGCTCTTCATAACCTCATGCTGACTTTGAGGAATGTTTCTGTTTACGCGAGTCTGTTTTCTCTACGAACCCGGATTGATTTTCTCTGACTCTTGAGTCTATCTTTAGACGCTCTTCATATTCTGGGCTGACTCTGAAGAGTGTCCCGTATTAATAGAGCGGGAAAAGAAACTGAATACACTCACGGTCTACAGTTATGAATAGACTCTAAACTCTAAACAGTTTATTGGAATGTTATGTATGATGGTGAGCAAAAAATAATAATAATTCTCCCGCTTCTCCAGAGTCCTCCATATTGTCTCTTAAACAGCAGGACTAATAGCAATAAAAGTGGCATTATAATCACTGCAGGCTTTAGCAGTGGCCTGAAAGCCGAATACAGTGGGAACAGATAGGCTTTTGTGCTCCGTGCTGTTTTCCCTTCTCTCTTCAATCCAGAACCAATTGTGAGCTATAGCCCGGAGGCCAGTAAGGCCAGAGTTACCCCTAGAAATAAGATCCTGCTTCTGTGGTCTGACGTGCCATTCAATATTTGCAAGAGAACTAAACCAGCCCTCTTGCGGTCGCTGATGGAGGTCTAGGAGAAGGTGTCAGATGCTGCAATCCTGGCATCTGTATGAGTGAGTGTTCACATATTTGCTTGTGTGTGTGTATGTGTGTGTATGGCTTAGCGACAGCTCCGTTTGAAGCTACTCCTAATCGTACATGTGTTGTGCATGTGTGTGTCTGTGGCTGCTGTGTTAGTGTAGGGTGTCAGTTAGCGTCAGATGAGAGTCGTAAGACCGAGAGACAAGGTCTCTTTGCGTCTCCAGTAGACAAAGACTTCCTTCTCTTCAGCCAGCTGTTCACGAGGGCACGGACTTTCTGCTTAGCACTGATCACTCCAAGCCAGAGACGGACAAAAATGCACACACACATACACACACATGGAATGGATACACATGTGCAGCAGCGATCAGCTGCCAGACAACCAGCTTGAGGAGAAATCCCTGGGTACAATATGCACCATTCAAAAAGAGTCCACATCTGACTCGTCTTTTTCGGAGCACACAGACTGAAGAGAGTCCTGTTTCGCCATCGCAACAATCACGGAAAGTGTGTGTGTGTGTGTGTGTGGTGCAGTGTGTTTACTGCGTCCTATTCAGGGAATCTGGTGAACCAAAAACAACTGAAAGAAATTGCGAAGGAAAACTTTAAAAATGAGGCAATGTAAATGCTTTCAGTGTTAAAGATGAAGCTTTTCTTTCTTTTCTGATTACTGAGGGCTTGTGTTTGAGGAAGAAAAAAAAACACAACGGTGTTTGCGTTACAGATGCTGGCTCTAAAAATCTTAAACCACAGCGATGTTGAGAAACGAGTAAAATTAACACGATTAGTTTTCGTACATCCAACACGATTTGGGCGTGGATTTTTATATCCTTGAATAAAATGAAGAAATAAGCCGTTAAACTTTCAATATTTTAGCTGGATTACATTAATACGTAATTATTAAATCATTAGAAACTTGTTTAAATGAAGTTTAGCATAAACAAGAAAATTACACTGGAACCTCAGCATACAAATTTAATCAGTTCTTAAGGCGAAAATTTGTATTGTGTAAAGATTTTCCCCCTAAGAAATAATGTAAATGCACATAATCCGTTCCAGACCGCCAAAAATATGACCAATATTACCAATAGCTAATGACCCAAGCTAAGCATTCCATGTCAAGGCTCCTCACAGGAAGTCGTGCCACCAAGCTTGGGCTAAAAATAGAACAGACCGCCCACGCCACCAATCTGTCAACAAATAAAAGCCAGAAAAATCACCTAGCTTTTGAACGCATGCTGAAGGCAACGTTGGTATCGTGGGTTGACTCTTTCCAAACAGCTTTGAAAAATATCGTAAAAAATTCGTAAACTTCGCTTCGCTTGGCTTTCCACTGAGCAAACAAGTTTTGAATGGCTCCCAGACGTACGCGCAACTTAGCCGGCGTTTGTTCGTTTGTATACCGAAAATGCTTCATATGCCGATGCAAATTTCTTGCAAAATTTCAATTCTTAAAACTTTTTCTAATACGTTATCATTTCTATAGCAACAGCTCGATCATATTTATTTGTGTGGTGCGTTCACAACATGAACAGATCTAAAACGTGTGTTGCTGTATTTTGTATAGGGTTTTATTTTGAGTAGACATTTATTTAGCATTTTCAGAAGGAGTCTCCAGTGCCAGGGTTCTCTAACATTCAGAGGCGAAGCTGTGACTTTGTAGTTAGCTAGAGAAGCTAGATAGTTTAATGATTGTTTACGGTTTTCACAAAGTGTTACATGGACATTCTAAAATATTAAACGTAGCATTAAAAATGCTTGAGATGTTTGATTTAATGGCCGCAAGTCTCCAGTCGCTGTATTATAAAGTTGCAAGGAGGTGATTCCTACTTCTGGTTGCCATAGTGATAACGTTTATCAGCACAACTAGCGTTCCAAATCAGTTTTCTTGCTAAAATGAGTCGTTCTTGAGGGAGATTTAGGTGTTTGTGTGTAAAATTCAGAAGTGTTTAGCTGCATCATATCATATGAGATGAATGAGAAGCAGTGTGTGCTGCTTGTCTCGGATCACGTGCCCTCTACAGTCTTTACTCCCGTTGGTAGTCGCTGCACTTCTTGCATAAAGTTCAGCTTATCGCTATAGTGGACACGCCCACATGTAGTCGCTAATGGTTGATTGGTCAAGAAAACTTGCATGTGAATCATCTTGGAGGTGGAAATGCATCAAAAAACAACCTTGATGTTGATTATTTTCCAATATTTTCTCTAACAGCTCACCATTTCCTGTTGTTTTACTAGTTACTAAGTAAATTACTGTTAATTAAGTAAACAGTTTCACCCGTTTAAGCAAAAACATTTTAGCCAATCGGATTATATTCATTCATTACGATTTGCATCCATTTACATAACGCATAACCAGTGTTATGTGAAACAGTGAAAATATACTTTTCTCATCATTTGCGTTAATCTTTTTGGCGGAAAATAAGAAAGAACTGACAACCTGTAGCTTTGTTTTTCCCAATTAAATAATTCACAGAAAAAAGACTGCTTGGGTTGAAAACAGGAAAACAAGGCTTCATTTTCTCCTGCTGCGTGTTAAAGTAAAAATCTAATCTAACCAAATATCATCGGAATGAATGAGCTGTCAGATTTCCCATTCCGGTTGAAAGGAGTAAACTGTTCTATCAAACTCAATTTCTCCAACTGGGTTAAAACTGTCTATTATGTCTTTAATCCTTTTACGCCAGTACACTGGTGTTCGGATAATCGAGTTATCGGATATTTTCGATCAGTATAAACACATAGATTATTTTATGGCTGCAAGTCTGATATAAAATGAGTCAGGACACTTTTGGCTTTCAGAGTAAGATGTTTCAGTAGATGAAGATTATTTTTGTTTTCACTGCTCAGTTACTCTTCGTCATAATCCGACTCTTCACACTGTCCACTCCTAAACCCTGGACTAACCTACTTATTTCCATATTTGCACCATCAGCAACCAATACTTTATAAACACAGTGGTTTCAATCACAGGTTGTCTCCTGCTTTCACCTCAGTGAGGAACAATACCTTTTTCTGTTATTTTTTTGGTCGTGTTGACCAGTCATTTCAATATCCAACCTCTTGGTAGGTTCCTCCTGTGTTTTGGGATTTCCTCCAGGTGCTCTGGTTTCCTCCTCCAGTCTAAAGACAGCCTCCAGTCTGTAGGCTGATTGCTATGACTAAATTGTCCATCGTGTGTGATTGTGACCTGTGATGATCCCCCACCTTGTTCCTCGAGTCTCCAGAGATAAACTCCGGGAGCTTTGTGTAGAATAAACACTAAAGAAAATAGGTTGGATTTAACTGTCAATTTTTTACAGATTTATTTCCATTTTTATTGTGGTGCTCCGTGTTTGTTAGCAAAATTATATAATCCTTCGTATAGGATTATGGTGTACTACAGGTATATTGAAATATCTTCCAGAATTATGATATTTTTGTCATGTCTCACTGTGTGTTTATTTGTCATGCTGTGTACACTCGTAGAGCGTTCCTGACTCACGTCATATGAGAGACGAACGTCGATTAATTTTTGTTTTTGGGTATTAATCCAGTGTACGCTCGTCTGATTTAGCTTTTCCTGCCTTAAAAAGCTAATATTTTATTCAACTAAACATTTTTCTCATTCAGAAAAAATGACTGAAATAAAATCAGCTAACCTAGCTCAGCGTTTAAGCTGAAAAGCTAAAACAGAATATGTAGCATGTTGCGTGCTAGCAAGAGAACAGTTTTGGCTTCACACTCTCTCCTGGTGACTGTTTATCAGTTTCAGACAGGGATGTGAAGGTGTGAAGCTAAAAGCACTCTTACACTGTGCTAGCATGTCCCGTACGACATATTCTAGCCAAAGCTAATTCATCAGAGCCGTCTCATTTGTCTTTGTTTGTCATATCTCACACCCCTGCTGTGTGTTAATTTGTCATCGTAGAGCGTTCCTGACTTGTTGACCTGTCATGTTGTAATTGTGAACAGAAAAAAGTGTTCCAGTTATTTAGTGTTGCTTGGAATCAAAGCTTCCCAAAGCCAGAGTTGACTTCCCAGAAAAATATACAAGCTTCTGAACTGAACCCATTCAACATTTAAACGATTAAACACTCCTTCTGTGAAATATTGCTTGTAACTCAGAGGGACTTGAGTCACTAGACATTAAGCCATGTTTGATTTATTGATTGTAGGTCTTCCACACCAGACAGGGTTGGACGGGTGACAAGCTGGTTTTGTGTGTTTATTTGGATTTTTGCGTGGGCCGGCGTGGATTTGCATGATTAGAGCTTTTCTGATGTGTGGTTTTGGAGAGCAGAAGAGAGGTGTGAGGTCTGCGGTGAGCCTGAAACACAAACCTCTCAGTAAAACAAACTGTGGAAGGAACCCGCGAGCGACGCTGCCGACGTTGCGGCCGTGATTAAACAATTCCTGAAACGCATTTGCAGAGTGTTAACCTCATGATGACACCAGGAACCTCTGCTTTTGCATTTCGTACATCTCGCCGCAGCTCATTTCTTTACTCGCTGTCTTTCTGCCTTCTCCAACATGATCTAGACTCTCATTTATTTTTTGGCCTCCTTGATTCCTTCCGCCTTAAACCACGGATCTGGATTTCAGTCAACGGCTGCCATCTTTAAGGCTGTACCAAATGATAATGTGGATTTGGATCTTTTAGGCTACAATAAATGATAAGATCTTTAAAGCTGTATCAAAAGAAAAGATGGATCTGGATCTTTATGGCTGTACCAAATGATAAGATGGATCTGGATCTTTTAGTCTATAGCATTTAATAAGATTGATCTGGATCTTCTGTACCAAATTATAAGATGGATCTGGATCTTTAAAGCTGTACTAAAAGATAAGATGGATCTGGATCTTTAAAGCTGTATTAAAAGATAAGATGGATCTGGATCTTTTAGGCTGGTCCAATTGATAAGATGGATCTGGATCTTTTAGTCTATAGCATTTAATAAGATTGATCTGGATCTTCTGTACCAAATTATAAGATGGATCTGGATCTTTAAAGCTGTATTAAAAGATAAGATGGATCTGGATCTTTAAAGCTGTATTAAAAGATAAGATGGATCTGGATCTTTTAGGCTGGTCCAAATGATAAGATGGATCTGGATCTTTTAGGCTGGTCCAAATGATAAGATGGATCTTGATCTTTTAGGCTGGTCCAAATGATAAGATGGATCTTGATCTTTTAGGCTGGTCCAAATGATAAGATGGATCTGGATCTTTTAGGCTGTACCAAATGATAAGGAGGATCTGGATCTTTTAGGCTGCACTAAATGATAAGATGGATCTGGATCGTTATGGCTCTACCAACTGATAAGATGGATCTGGATCTTTTAGGCTATAGCATATAATAAGAATGATCTGGATCTTCTGTACCAAATTATAAGATGGATCTTGATCTTTTAGGCTGGTCCAAATGATAAGATGGATCTGGATCTTTTGTGCCAAATGATAAGATGGATCTGGATCTTTTAGGCTGGTCCAAATGATAAGATGGGTCTGAATCTTTTAGGCTATAGCATATAATAAGATTGATCTGGATCTTCTGTACCAAATTATAAGACGGATCTGGATCTTTAAAGCTGTAATAAATGATAAGACGGATCTGGATCTTTAAGGCTGTACTAAATGATAAGAGGCGGTAGGAGGAGTCATGGAGAGACGAGATAGGAGACAGAAAGTGAGGACACTGAGGCATTTCTGACTCTGGAGGATTTGTTGTATTACGTGACGCAAGAGCGTGGTGTAAATGCTCCAACTCGAATTGCGATAATACAATAACACAAGTACTCTTAATTAAAACTTTAAAAAAAGGGGCAAAAGAAATTGTGTGTGTGTGTATGTGTGTGTGTGTGTGTGTGTGTGTGTGTGTAGGTGAAAACACTTTTATATTATCCATTACTTTCCCAATTCTTGCATGAAACCTTAATTAACATGCCTTGCTTTTTAAAACAGAAAAGTCAAAGCGTGCTTCCGCTCAAACACCAGCACTTAACCGTGTCACGTGCGTGTGCAATAATGTTTTGATTAAGGGTAATTTAGTGTGTAATCACTGTACTGCATAATACAGCCGGGAACACGATGAGCAAGTTGTATAAACTCGTTTTAAAGTGCCTCTTCGGTGAACGGCTCATTGGGTAAATATGTTTGTTCTTGTTTGTCCTCGTTTCCTTTTCTCGCATCTGTTCTCTTTAATTAGTTATTTCTTTTATTACACAACCAACTAGTGTGAGATAATCAGGGACAAATTTGAGGCCAGGAAGAGAAAGAAAAAAAAACGGGCACGGAAAACGTCGATTTCAAGAGGAACTTCGATTAATGCTTGTTTTTTTTGTTTGTTTTTTTTGCAAGGCAAATTGCGTATTAAACAAGTGTACCCTTAAGGGCGTTGACTGATTTAGCTTTTCCTGCCTTAAAAAGAGAATTCAGTCAGAATGTACCGATGTAGCAATAATTCAGTAGATCCACATGTTTGTGATTATATTGCTTTTACACAAACTGAAATTATTTCTGAGTGACATTTTGGACCCAAGACCTCTTTCAGATCTTTTTCATTGGAATCAGCTAAGAACACAGCTAATGTGGCTAACTTAGCTCAGTACGTGTTGTCAAGAAGACTAAAAAAGCTAAAGCAGAATAAGTAGCATGTTGTGCTTCCCGCTAGCAAGGTAACAGTTTTGGCTTCACACACTCTCCTGGTGACTGTTTATCAGTTTCAGACAGGGATGTGAAGGTGTGATGCTAAAAGCACTCTTAGACTGTGCTAGCATGTCATGTACGACGTATTCTAGCCGAAGCTAATTCATCAGAGCTGTGTAATTTGTCCGAGGCGAGCTGTGTTTCCTTTTCCATAACCAATAAGTCAGCAGAGACGATGTAGATGCAACTGTATTGTGTGTCTCCTGTGTAGTTTAATATTGTTTTAGTGTTTTTATTAGTGTTTGCTTAGAGGACTGCTGTGTTCTTTAGGTTGAGCATCTAATTGTACAGTGTCACTTTTATGCTATAAAGGTGTTCATGCTGGAAGTTATGAAGCGTGACGCTAAAGTTCAACAAGGTTCAGTTACTGCTAAACATATAATGTCTTTTATCCATCCATTTCCTATACCCGCTTTATTCCTAATTAGGGTCACGGGGATCTGCTGGAGCCTATGCCAGCACACATTGGGCAAAAGGCAGGGGTACACCCTGGACAGGTCGCCAGTCCATCACAGGGCCACACATATAGACAGACAACCACACACACACACTCACTCCTATGGGCAATTTTAAAAAAGATCCATTTACAGTTCAAGTCCCTGTACATGTTGTTACCATAGAAACTAACAAGTATTAGAACAAGTGCATTAATCTAAACCTTGTAGTTGCAACCTTCATGTATTTTGTGATATCATATACAGTACAGAAAAAAAAAAAGACCGACACCTTCTGTCCAATCAGAACTGAGAAGAGCACTGTGGAAAACGATAACGCAAGCGATAACGCTCGATGGATGACGTGATATTTATATATTTATAATACAGCGGCCAGGTTTTGGCAGGGCGGAGGTGACTTGGTGTGTGAACGGTAAACAGATCGTGTGTAATGAAAGAGCAAGGGGTGTTAGCTGCTGCATACGGCTATTTTAAGCCCTCCGAAACGGCTTCATGGAGAACGACAGCAGTTTCAGACGGAGGTAAAGGTCATACAAGGACACGACACCCGAGCCAATGCAGTACTAGAGTATACAGTTTGATCTGCAGTGTCTTAGCACGTTTTTAAGTATAGACGTTACTGTACACTATCAGCACTGTTCAGTTTGTTTTAATCTAGAGGAGGCATGTTTGAGCAGCATGTGTGTGTTCGAGATAAAGGCGCCCCCAGTCTGAGCTGCTATATCAGAGAGCTTATTTTGGGTGAATTTGAACAAGACAGCTAATGTATAGGACGTACAATTATTTATTATTATAAAATAGCGGCCAATGTGCTCAAATGTTTCCGTAGGCCCGAAAGGAACCAAACAAATTCCTGCCAAAAACGTTTTATCACCTTGATTTTCGCATGTATATGTTGTATATCTTAAATCAGCACATTCACAGGAGATCTCTCACATCTACATTTACATCCAGTGACCGCTACAAATGACAAAATGCTGACGAAATTAAAGAAAGGAAAAAGAGCGTTGTGCACTGAATTTCCCCACCAATGCAGCTCAGCCACTGCGGCTGTTCGGCTACCATATAAACAGACACTCAAACTCTTCCTTCTTTTATACAGAGCCATTGTTTTGTCTTGGTTTTAGTTTTATTTGTCTACAAAATCTCTCAATTTTTCGTGTGCAGTCGAAGTAAATAAACGATTTTAAAAACGATAAACGAGGACTGTTAAGCGATCCTGACCTTCATGAGGTTTCTGATATGTAAATTCATTCTAAACTCATATAGAATACAAATATTTTTCCAAACTAGCTGGATTGTCTTGTGTAAAATACTCCTGCCGACAATTTTCAAATGAATTCGTTTGCATCCAATTTGATGAGGTTTGATAAAAGTGTAAATCATGCTGAAGTGAAGAGCTAATACTTGCTCGCTCACTCATTAAACTTTTCTTTAATGCACTTGTGGTTTTAATTTACCTTTAATTGACTTTTTTTTCTCACTTTATTGAATTTTTTGTCTGAACTGAATATAAAGCAAGCTTTTGCATGGCTAATCTTCTCAAGTAAATACGTTTGTTTATCTCTTGCTATTTTTTGTGTGTGTGTGTGTGTGTGTGTGTGTAGAATTACCTTCACTGAGAAAGATAAGAAAGCTTAGAATGCAGGTGGCCTCCTAGAACAGCCTTTATCTCAGGAACACAAACATTTCCAGGAATGCTGCCTGTCTTGTTGTAGAGAATGTATTTTCAAGTGTCTATGTTGAGCATGTAGCGTCATCTATGATTATACACATAAAATCATATTATGCAAATTCATCACAATAAAACAAGCTCCCTTATTTGGGGGGTTCTGTTAATAGTGCATGAGCTAAGTCCTAAGAGGCTTTTGGGCAAAATCTTGGAGACAAATTTCGGATGGGCGGCTTGGGAAAGAGCGATGGCTGCAACGTGGCTGAAAAATGAGAGAGGGAAAAAAAAAATGAAGGTGAGAGTAGCAGCCAAGGCCAGTAGGTTACATAATGGCCTCATCAACACATATGTGCAATGGGCTGTGCCAGGGCAACATGGGACAGGGCAACTCTCCTGGGATGGGGGAAGTCCAAAACACAGCCAATGAAGATGAGAGCAAGGATCATGCCAGCTTATTCTGCCTCCCCTCTCCTCTACCCTCCCTTTCCTCTTGGATTGAGACACGTCCTGTTTTGTTGCTGTGGAATGTCCTGATGAGCCGTTGTTCCTCTGCATCCAGGGCGATCTCATCGAGCTTGCGCTGCTTTGTTTCAGTGTGTGTGTGTGTGTGTGTGTGTGTATTCACTTCGTTCCACTTTTTTTTTTTTTATTGGTTTACTCGGATAAAAATGTACTAAACTGAACTGAGATTTCAGACCTTATAGCCTAGTTGGGGTGTATTTATATTGTCTGTACACTGGGGAACAACAATCTACCCGAGCTTTATTTCTGCTCGTTGCTAAAATTGGCTCATTGTGTAGGTTTTAAGGTCTGTTTGAACTTCAGAACCTGTTTAATCCTGGTACAGCTGTGAAGATCCAGAGCTTATCCCAGCACCCGGAGCACAAGGCACCTTAAATCGGACACCAGTCCATCACAGGACACCATATACTTAGATTCATGCTTTAGCATAACCAATTCGCCAGATCACTTGTTTTAAGAAGTCAGGGGAAACCGAGGAACCTAAACGAAACTCAAGAAGACACAGGGAGAACATGCAGAACTCCATAGATAGAGTAACCAGAGCTCATGATAAAACCGACTCGAACCCTGGAGCTGTAAAGCAGTAAAGCAACCCACCATGCAACTGTCCTGCCCTCGTGAATTCATGTGACATGATATCTGATGGCTCTAATGTGACTGGTCAAAACGGTGACTAGATAAGACACGTCTGTCTTCCCCCTTTCAGACGATTACCATCTGCTACGTTTAAGCTAAGAAACGCCTTGTTTTCTTAGTCCCATGCTCATTAGTGATGTTAATACACTGATTATAAACATTTTCATTTCCAGCGCGGTTTGTATAAAGACTCTTTAGTATTTATGAATGTTTGTATTGATAGTGTGAAGGCCTCTCGAATATGAAAGCTGTTGGTTTATCACATGAAAGGAGACCTTGGGGTAGCTCAATAGAATTCCAGTCAGCAAGCTGAAATACTGAAATAGTTCTCATATCTCGTAAGTTCATCAAGGAAGCATTTTTTCAAAGCACTCGATCGACTTGATGAAACATTCCTTCTGAATAAACTTGGTGTAAACACATGCGCCGATAAATCTGTAGTTATTATGGGATGTTGCGCATTAAATACGTACACCAGTATCTAAACAATATATCCCGACCATTTAATGGATTTTCTCAGGTGAAAATCTGTTGGATGGATTCACAGTATTAATGTTGCTTTGCATATATATATTATTTACATAATAAAGAAATAGCATTTCTTACATAAAAGGCTGTGTTTCCATGTAAAACGGTTTCTTTTTCCAATGTTTCAGTTCCTTTATATAACAGCCGTTTATCAAAAATGTATAATTTATTAACCCTTGGTGTATCGCAAATATTTTCAATCAGTATAAAGAAATGAATTATTTTATTGACGCAAGCCTGATATAAATTTAGTCAGGACTCTTGCGTTTTAGAAAGCAGAAATGGGCGTGATATCACCATTTACTTTAAAGATTAAGCATTTATGTGAAAACCCAACCGTTTTTGATTTCTGGATGCTCACTGGGATCCCAATAAAATCCCAATGGATCAGCATTTTCTGACATACTCAAAGCAGCCAACATCTGGCACCAGCAACCGTGCCAAGTCACTGACATCATATTTTTTCCCTGTTCTGGTATTTGGTATGAACATGAACTAAAGCCCTTGACGTGTATCTGCATGATTTTATGCATTGTTCTGCTTCCAGATGATTGGCTGATCGGATACTTGCAAGAACGTACATGTGTAAAAGAATGTTGTGTCAGCCCGAAGTATAAGACGGAATTTTTATGTGTAAGGGGAATCGGATGGCGCACTACATAAACATCACCCAACTATTTTATTGCCTTGGACGCTGAAGTGACTTTAAAGTGTAAATAGTTTAAATAGAAATTTGATCGATTTACCAATAGGGATAATATCCTGTCTTGGCTTGGATATCAGTCTAGACTTTATATTTGTGTCATGGCTGACTGTGATGGATGTAACGAGATGGTGTTAGACAAACGACAAATCTGCAGAAGACAAACCGAACTTCGGCATGCACACGATCCGCCGCGGCACATCGCCGCTCTGCACGCGCACATGTGGACAGATTGTGCAGTTGCAAGGGTGGACTGTTCCTCATCAAGCAGACATGAATCAGTTACTGACACCGGGTGAGGAAGTCGAAGAGAGAGCAGTCCCAGCATATGGACCACATATGGGTTGCATTCACTAGACCAACGTGGCTAGTATTTGCAGCTCTGGTATTATAAACCGCTGCGAGTTGTCCGATTTCAGGGTTGTGTTACTAGGCTGCGGAATCATGGATATGAAAATGGTTATAGTAAATTATAGTGAAGTTCTTTAGAATGGATGAGTGTCTTATTTGGTGGTTTTGACACACCCTGGTCCCTTTTTTTTTTTTTTTTAAAGAGCTACAGGGTGTGTCAGTGTTCATACAAGACGCTTTGTTTTGATACGTTTATGTTTTTCTTGGTTGGCGATTCAAAGGTATCCAGGTCACTTAACTTGAGTAAAATATGAGTGGTGTCACATCATACTGCAGTTTGAGAATGAAACAGCTGTAGGGTCACATTGGAGCAGTTTAACCTCTGTTTTTATGGTAAAAAGTGGAATTCTGTACACTTAAAAATTGACTTCTTTCAAAGGCGTACATCAGTGCCACGTGACTGAACTGAGTAGCATTAGCACGGTTCGTTTCTGTACAGCCAACATGATCACAAATCCTTAACGGGAGCTAGAGAGACACGTTACAACTGCACTATTCTAGTGGACCATGTTTTAATCACCTCAGCGTAACACTATAGTTATAGTTTATTTCCCATCCCAGCGACCAACATCCTCGTGAGATTTCACAGTGTACCTGGTTTACGTTAATACCAGGTGAATTAAAACTCGTATAAGCGCCAAAATCACGTTTCGTTAATGAGCGTGATTTTTTTTTTGTCAGTCTGGGTGGATCCTTAAAGAGTTGTAAAGCTTTTGTAAAGACATGACGGCTAAATACAAGGCATGTAGTAACGTCATTCCTGGTGTGTGTGTGTGTGTGTGTGTGTTTACACACAACTTTCACTCTTGAACAGGATTGAAGAGCAACTAGAAAGTCTGGTTGTAATTAAGTGCCTTGGAAGTTTCATTACTTGCTAAATATAAAAGTTTGCATCATTTTCCCTTTAATGAACCTGTTGTAAACCTTCATAAGGTTTAGCACAATACATACAACAACTTAAAGGCATTATTTATGAACAGTAGAAACAGGACTTCATAGAACATACTATAATAACTACTTATTATAGCTAGTTATCATACAGGATTTCTGAACATTTTGTGATTTTTTCAGCCGAAAAACTCATTTTGTGGCTTCTTTCAAAAGTTTCAATGCAACTTGCAAAGATTTTGTGCTTTTTTTTATTGTGGAAAACTACTTGAATTTGTGAAAATGCAAGCACAGGATTCTTCTACCAGTGAAAACACACGTCTTCTTCTCCTTCTTCTTCTCCTCCTTTGAAGATTTTCTAGTTTGCTCGATTTTACATTATTCTCTATGATTGCAAATTTGCAGAATCCTGGAGGGACTTGCAATGCAAGTCGTTTTCCCCACACACAAAAAAAGGCACTAAAATCTCCATAAGTAGCATCGGGAAATTTTTTTTAAAAATGTTGCAGCAAAATCAAGCAAAATTTGAATTGCATGATATATAATGGAACTTCATGTTAATGTTTTGCCTAGACATATCTCTTTAAGATTTGAGTGCATAATGACATCCTACTGACCAAATTTGGGACTGAGGAGGAAACCGGAGTACCTGGAGGAAAACCCTTTAAGTACTGGAAGTAGTAAAAGGTTTCCTCTAAGCACTGGGAGAACATACAAACTCATGAAGGAGGCGGGAATCGAACCCCGGGAGAATTCCTGGAGATATCGGGCAAACATGCTGACTAGTAATCAGTAACTACGAATAATTTATTATATTCTGTTATAGGGAAATAATTAGGGGGTGTTTATTAAATAAAGGTGTGTGTGAATTAAAGAGGTGTGTTTAACATGGATAGGTGACTAAATACGACGAGATCCGAGAGCCGGCTCCTGCCTTCAGAATCACAGCACCTCAAATCAGACCAGTGCGGAGACAGTAATGTGATCTACTTTTCTAAGACCAGGCAAAGGAAACCCAACCAGCCAGAAATGAAATCATAGAGTGAGCTCCTGCACATGATGGAACTGGAATCGGGTCCTCATGTAAATTTAATGCCGTCAAAATCGGGCTAAAGTCTGGCTCTCAGAGGTTAATTACAACACTGCCACGGGCATCGCAATCTCCATTTCACTCTCACTCTGTCCTCCTGAGAGCTTTTCTTCCAGCCTGTCTGCCTCTTTCAGACTCCATCACCCTCCACTCTTCCTCTTATCCGTGTCTGTTCTTCGGTGCTGAGTCATGCTGTAATCTAGCAGCGCTGTAAATCAGAGCTACACTAATGCCGCGCGATAGCCGTCTTCTTGCGTCGTTGTTTTGAGGCTTAGCAGAGTGTCACATACGACGAGAGGTGCGACTCCGTCCTGCCCCGTTTCTGCTTTTAGTGACGTCCTATATTCGGCAATTATGACAAGCTTTAAAAATCGTCCATTTTTTTTTTTTTTGTTCAAAACACTAGACATGTGCTGCAAATCACAATATTATTCTTGTGCTACCTCTGCGCTACCTCTGCTCTATTATCTGCAAAATTGCACAGTGGCAAATGCTAAAGAGGTCAAGCTGAATTACATGTTCGGTCTCTGCCTTTTGTGGTTTCGCTCTGTTTTGCAACAGTTCTAGTCGATTCTTCCAGTCGAGTTCTTGTAAAAGATCCGTCGGGGAAAAAATAACCAATAAACTACAATAGCACCACTTGCAAAATGGATTGCGAAAAGAACAAGACACGATGCGTAACATCACCTCTGTGTTGTTCGGATTTCTCTTCTTTGTACTTGGAACGGAGGTTATAATCAAGTCTTCAAATCCTGTGTAATAGTAACCAGAGATCGTTTGACCTGCATAATAAAGTGTACTGGAACAGAACCTGGATATTAGCGTGCGACCTGAAATGCAGGATTAATTAGGTACAAAAAACAGTATAACTGCTTCAGTATGAACTCAGGGTGTTGAGTCATCAGTCCATCCATCCATCCATCCATCTGTCCTACACAGGTAGCCTGGGGCACAAGGTTGGCGTCAGGGTCCTTGGACAGGGTCCCAATCCATCACAGAGCACATGATTATACACACACTCCAGAGATGCCAGTCAGCTTACTGCACATGTCTTTGGACTGGGGGAAGAAAACCAAAGTACCCAGAGGAAACCCCCAAAGCCCCAGGAAGAACATTTAATGCCCACAGAGGCAGGACTCGAACCCACATCCTAAAATGGCCAATAATCTCCTCGCAGTATCAACACAAGGTTTTGTTGTATATAGTTGTAACTATAAATGATGATTAAAATTAAAATGAGTTCATTGGTAGAATAACAGGACATGTTTTTCCCCAGGACCCGGTGGACACAGGTTTCTTGGCCGTAGCTAGATCATTTTAAATAGGAAATGTACCCATTTTTTTCAGCTGCAATTGAAAGATGGAGTGTTGGTGATGTAATATGTATTGTCTTGCCGATGCCTAATGGGCAGTTATTCCTTAGGGCCTGTGAGCCATTAGGTAAGCTGATTAATGATGTTGGCTCCATTACTAAAAGTTCATTGAACAATTTCAGTTTGGTGTGATCAGCAGATAGAGAAATATTCTTGAGTAATTCATTGCAACATGGACACTTAAGCAATAAGCTGTAAAGACTTTGCTTTGGAGGGGAAAATAACAAAGCTTTTCTGTGGTCAGTCCTTTGCTTGTGTGAAGCTGCCATTATAGAAAGGGTCTTGGTTACAACTGCAGCAACTTTAACCAAATGCAATAGGGTCTTTTGTTTTAGCTTTAAGACTGACCTCTTTTTCACCTAAGGATCCATTTACTGTCCAGAGCTAACTAATGGACATCTGGAAAGCTGTACGAACAAAAAAAAAAAAAAAAGGGAGAAAAAAAACAGTGCTCGTTAGCTTACAGCCAAAACCATAATTAACTAAGTCAGTGCTGCTGCTTTTAAGTTCACCAGATTTCATTTCCCACTTCATCCATCTTCATTACAGTATTGTAAATGAAACTAATAATCGATTTTAACCCTTTCCTGCATCGTGCACACAGTCAACTGAAAGGATATATAAGTTATAAATCACCTCCAGATCACACCAGACCATTCGGCTCATTCAACATAAAGTGACGTTGCTGATCTTTAGCCATTTCTTTTATATGTGTATAAATATTTCTGCAAAAAATTCCAAATTAAATAGTCAAAAATGAATCTTTGAACCAGATACCAAAGCATCAGCTTTTAAAAATATACAAATTTTCTTTTAACTGTAGCAATTTCATATAATGTTCTATAGGTTTGATTACGAATTACAAAACATGAAGAATGACAGAAATAATTTAATAATTTAATTCTCTTATTGACTTTATAATCATTAAAGCACTTCAGTAAATGAACAGGAAATTAAATCCATGTTTTAAGTCATACATCATATCCACCAGTTTGGCAAACCAGTCCATAAGGCATGAATGTTTTTGCACAGTAGATTATCACAAAGTATTTGCATCTGTTAAGGACATGCAAATATTCGGAATAACGCTCTGTGGCTTCGACATTAAACCGAAAATAATACCGCAGTCAGATCGAGCAGTATTCGGAACAGTTTCCATTCAAAAAGCCTTAGTCGATTTAAATGAGCTGATTATAATTTAGGGCAGCATGGTGGCTTAGTGGTTAGCCCTGTTGCCTCACAGCAAGAAGGTCCTGGGTTTGAATCCCGGGTTCGAACAGACGGGCCTTTCTGTGTGGCGTTTGCATGTTCTCCCCGTGCCTGTGTGGGTTTACTCCGGGTACTCTGGTTTCCTCCCACAGTCCAAAAACATGTTGATTTGTGATTCTAAATTGCTCCTGGGTGTGAGTGTCTGTGGTTTTGTGGCCCTGTGATGGACTGGTGATCTCTCCAGGGTGTACCCCTGCCTTTCACCCAATGTGTGCTGGGATAGGCTCCAGCAGATCCCTGTGACCCTGATTAGGAATAAAGCAGATATAGAAAATGCATTCATTAAGTCTACATTTGGTTCCTTTGTTTTAAAAGAAAATCTATTCCAAAAGTACATTTTCCGTGCCAAAACTGAAATCTAACAAAAGTCAAAGGTAAATATCTAAAAAGTTATTATCACTGCTTAATTGGTGCCAACAACCTTGAACGCTTCCAAACAAAAGTAGCACTCATCGTGTAAGTGCACTTCCATCAGCCTTAACAAAGAGAAGCGTGGCAGAACTCAAGAGGACTACTTAACTGTCTGTACACACACACACACACACACACACACACACACACATACAACTCAATATCCTTACATCTGACTGAAAAGCACAAAGGAAATCCTGGAAAAACATTGACATTTTAGAATATTTTATAATAAAATATCTGTATATAAAGTGTCTTAAACTCGAAAAACAAGAAATAATTGAGAAAAGGACTCATCCATAACCGTCAAACTTAAACTGGTTTAATGTGCAAACACGTATGCAAATCCAGTTCAAACACCAGTTTAGTGTGCAAATGGGTGAAGTAAAAAATGTTTTTTGTATTTTCTGATATTAAATTTACTCCAAACACGTGAGTAGAATGCAGCTACATGTTTACCTGAATTTTTTGAGTACTGAGCTTTATGCAATAAAATTTAATTTTAATGTTTTTTTTAATAAAAAATAATTCAATCATTTTTATTATTATTTCATTATTTATTATAATATTTATATTATAAAATATATCTTTTGTAACATTTCTGAGCGGTAGAATTTTTAGAGTATAAATATAATATAAATATAAAAAATATATATAAATATCAGCTGGTAATACTTTATCCATTCTTTTCCTTTATTAATTTCTATATAGCAGTAATTCAAACCAAAGCTTTACATGACCTAATCTGTCACTCTGACAATGGTTTGAGAAACATGATAAACAGTTAAAGGACTTATCACTTATTTACCAATCTGGTAAATGCTGGACCAATTAGTCTGACCCATGCAGGTCCCACTTCACAACTTACAGGACTTAAAGGATCTGCTGATATAACGGCTTGGTGCCAGATACCACACCCCACCTTGAGAGGTCATGTGAGGTTCGAACTGATTCGGTGGCGCAATTTGGACCTAGACGTTTTGGGGTTTTTTTTGGCATCATTTACATAATATTAGTCTGGGGGTTTAATGTTATGGCTGATCGGTGTCTATGTTTATCTTTGTTTTGTTTTTTTTTCGTTTTTTTTTGTTCATGTGAGTCAGAATCACTCGAGGGACTAACACGAGTAAACGGATGGAGAAATTTCTCCAATTTGTCCAACTCCTACGCTCGAGCAGCAATAGACTAGAATAGTTCTCCTTTCACGTGGCTTGCTTGACTCTCCAAGTGACATTTCAGAAAAGTAACACATTAAACCTGTCTTTATATCTTTAATTCAATTCAATTCAATTCAATTTTATTTGTATGGCGCTTTTAACAAAGAGCATTGCATCAAAGCAGCTTTACATGAGAAACGACATAAGAAAACAGACAGACAGTCCTAGATGTTATCCCAAGTGGGCAAGCCTGAGGTGACTGACCCCTACTTAGGGAACCCATAACTGTAAGCACAGAGGAGATTGTGTATTCCAGTTTCTTTATTTTCTATATTTGATGTGATTTTATTACAAGAAAGTGAAGGAGTGAGTCTTTACAGCTGCTGTAGAGAAAGTGATAACAGAAACAAACTAGCAGGTCACTATACTGTATAAGGACAAAAAAAAAATGCATGACTCTTAGCAGAAAAGTGAGATGTTTAAGGATATTATCAATTTCATCATATCCCTTATGACAAACATCACCAGTTGTTGATTGTTTTCCTATCAGATCTCACACCTTCATGTTTTATTAATCTTGTGAGCTGTAGATCACTGTAAGAGATCACCAGATGAACCGTGTTAAAGTATAAATGAACTGGTTCGAACCCTAGATTTTCACACGAAGAGAAAGCAAAACTGAACCTAACTCATACTTTTCCAATATTTCCGTTTGACATAACTGCAATTATCTCTCTTATTTTTTTTTTGACGATTCAGCTGATTTCAGGCCTTTCTCAAGGCTGTATACTACTTTTCTACCTGGTCTGAAGCTCTCTGCTGTTTCTTTAGCACTTCAGGATGTAACCTTGGATTAAACATTCCTCTCAGCCCCCACCAACAGCTCAGTACAGTGTCTGGCACAGCGGTTAAGGGCGAGGTCTCGTTAACAGACTCCACTCGCTCTGGGTTTTAATGATGATTCCTCTGAGCCTCAACTACAAGCACATGTATTTTGTGGAAAGTTTTCGCTTCTCATGTGTTGCTGTGCAACATATAGCTATGTACACAAACATACTTTAAGTTCTCAAGTTTCGATTTTTGTTTAAAAAAAAAATATATATCTATATGATAAATTCAGATTCCAGTTTTATTTGTCACATGTAAAACCATACACCGTACAACATGCAGTGAAATTCTTTATTGACTATCCACATCATAAAAATGATTAGAAATCATAGAGTAAAAATAAATTAACATATAAAAAAGAAGTAAAAAGAAAATAAAAATAAATAAACATATAAGAATAAAATACAACAGAAGAAGAATTAAAATAATTGAATTTTAAAATGCGATAAAAATAATATTAAAAATAAAATTGCAAGTCGGAAAGGGAAGAAATTATTTTTTAAAAAGTATAAAAAAGTATAAATTGTGCACAGTTTATTATAGTTTTTATTATCAGTACAAGACAGCATGTCTGATTCCACTCTAATATGTAAAGTTGACAGAAAATGAATAGAAGAAAAAGTAAGCCATGTCATGCTTCCTGTTCCTCAATTTTCTTGACCCCACTGTTGTGCTCTAGACATGACCTGATCAGATAATAACAAGAAAAATAAAGAGATTTAAAAAAAAAAAAAGAGTAGAACTAGAGAACTTAGTTTTCTTCTTCTTATGATCTAGATATTTCTATGATGTAACTTCCTGCTGAATGTGTGATTTTTTTTTTTTTCCCCTCCAGATATTTCATAGGGCACGAATGTGTTCATGTTGGGAGACACCGCTATAACATATCGTTTCTATAACCTGTAACTGATGATTTACTAAAATTTCCAGCATTTATGAATTCATAAATTAACGTAAAAATCAACAATCTGTAGTTTATTTGTTACAGCGTGTCCCAGAGGTCTCCGTACATTGTGAAAATAGACACTTTTAAGCAAAAATATTTCAAAAGATGATTTTTATTTTTTTTTCAGCCAGCCTTTTAGAATGTTTTTGGTAAAAGGAGAGCGCGTTGAAATCATTTCCACGGCAGAAACGGGAAAGCTTTCGCAACTTTCACAGGAAACATGGAGAGCACATCACACGCCACACTGTGCAGCCAAACTTATTAACAAATTCCAAAAGACTGGAGGTGTTGAGAACCAACCGAGAAGTGAACGTCCTCTGAGGAAGACATGGGGCTGTGTGTACATAGTCCACTGTGTATGAAGACTTTTGGGACACTGTATTTTAAGGATCTAGCAGCATGAAACAGACTTCAACTAATTTTTCTTTCTCTTTTTTCTATATGATATCAATAGTTTTAAGTTAAATATACACACACGTTACACCAGGGATCCTCGAATCTGATCCACTTTCCTGCAGAGTTTAGGTCTAACCTTAATCAAACACGCCAGAGCATGCTAATCAGTGTCTTCAGGATCATTATAGAGGAGTTTGATCAGAATTGGAGCTAAACTCTGCAGTGGATTTTCCCTCCAGAGCAAGATTTGAGGACCATCACTGACACACAAACTGCACCCCGAACACCTCGAGTTACTGTATAAAATGTTGACTGAGGCAATTTTACGATCTACAAACACACTCCCTCTAGCACCGAGGTTAACCAGTACACTGCCATTCTGATTGGACTTATCAGACATTTTCAGTCAGTATAAACAAATTAATCATTTTATTGCTGCAAGTCTGATATAAAATGAGTCTGTTGGCTTTCGGTGTAAGACGTGTGTTGTTCCCTCTGTTGGATAACCTTACACAGAATTTTAGTGGTTCATATCTTAGACACAGTCGAGACATTCATCTCCCCTTCAGATTTTATTTGCTTATTAACAAACACATGGGAGACACATTCATCCCAGAGAGCAGAATTTGATGGGTTTGATGGTTTTCTTCTAATTTTATGAAAATATTGCCCTTATGCATGTCCCTTTTGTATGAACGATGCTCTACATGATCTAAGCTTTAATGATCAATTGATCTGAAAAACGTCATTTAGTGTTATAGAGTCTTCAGGGTCTGTATTTATGCTTCGTGAGAAAGTTAACGATTTAGAACCACCAATCAACCTAATGTACATGTTTTGGGACTGTGGGAGGAGTAAACCCATGCAGGCACGAGGAGAACATGCAAACTCCACACAGAAAGGCCCCTGCCTGTTCGAACCTGGGATTCAAACCCAGGACCTTCTTGCTTCAGGATGTTAACTTGGTCTTCAGATTTCCCAGATCTATTCAGATTCCTCAGATCTTACCTTGAAAACGGAAAAACTTATCTTGGCATATAAACCATTAAGCCTCACTGTGGAGTGTGACATGACAAAGACATTCAATGCTGAACTCAGACAAAACAAAACCAGATGCAAATTCTATTTTTTGGTGTCTGGGAAAAAGAGACAAGATCCTACTTCTTAAAATATATATTCTTTAATATGTCTGTAGATCTCTACATATCATCTAAAGGCAACATTCTGCATGACTTTCTTCATGCTTGGCTTTCACCGGCTCAAAGTACTAATGAGTTCATGAGCAAAACGCCACCACGTATTGTGTTCAGCCTTCCAGATATAACTCCATCACCATGGAAACTGTCGGCGAGGAGAGGAGAAAGACTGGCAAAGCAGTGCTGAGACACCCACGGGCCCCCACTCAAACAGCGGGCATCTCAGTTCAAACCAATTACAACAGCACCTCAGAGACCGGCACTGACCGCCAGGAATACTGAATAGTGCGACGTGAAACGAGCGCAGGTCCGAGCCGGACCTTTCAGAACCGGAACACTTCTGAATCCGTCTCAGTGTTTCATCTGAACTCATACAGGAAACATCAGTGTTCTTATATTACATTTAGATTTATCTCACAGGTCCTTCATCTACACTGACGTGAAATCAAGGATTCAGGCTTTCTTTCTTTCTTTCTTTCTTTCTTTCTTTCTTTCTTTCTTTCTTTCTTTTTTCTTTCAGTCTTTCTTTCTTTCTTTCTTTCTTTCTTTCTTTCTTTCTTTCTTTCTTTCTTTCTTTCTTTCAGTTTTTCTTTCTTTCTTTCTTTCTTTCTTTCTTTCAACTTTCTTTCTTTCTTTCTTTCTTTCTTTCTTTCTTTCTTTCTTTCTTTCTTTCTTTCTTTTAGTTTTTCTTTCTTTCTTTCTTTCTTTCTTTCTTTCTTTCTTTCTTTCTTTCTTTCTTTCAGTATTTCTCCCTGTCTTTCTTTCTTTCTTTTAGTTTTTCTTTCTTTCTTTCTTTTTTTCTTTCTTTCTTTCTTTCTTTCTTTCTTTCTTTCTTTCTTTCTTTCTTTCTTTCTTTCTTTCTTTCTTTCTTTCTTTTAGTTTTTCTTTCTTTCTTTCTTTCTTTCTTTCTTTCTTTTTTCTTTCAGTCTTTCTTTCTTTCTTTCTTTCAGTTTTTCTTTCTTTCTTTCTTTCTTTCTTTCTTTCTTTCAGTTTTTCTCCCTGTCTTTCTTTCTTTCTTTTAGTTTTTCTTTCTTTCTTTCTTTCTTTCTTTCTTTCTTTCTTTCTTTCTTTCTTTCTTTCTTTCTTTCAGTATTTCTCCCTGTCTTTCTTTCTTTCTTTTAGTTTTTCTTTCTTTCTTTCTTTCTTTCTTTCTTTCTTTTTCTTTCTTTCTTTCTTTCTTTCTTTTAGTTTTTCTTTCTTTCTTTCTTTCTTTCTTTCTTTCTTTCTTTCTTTCTTTCTTTCTTTCTTTCAATGCACCTTTCTTTCTTTCTTTCTTTCTGCCGTTATCATCCCTGTTACTCATTTAATATTGACTAAAAAGAGAAATATTCCTGTCTGAGATGGTTGAATTGATAAATACATGTTTTAATAGTATTTTGTATTAGACTTTTAATTTACAAGAGCAAGTCATGCTTTGTTAGCTAGCAGGCTGTGACTATGCTAATATCCTACTGTATCACTCAGGACTGTTTAGCATTCTGCTCAGTTATCAGCAAGAACACGAACCTTCACTGTGTTAAGTGTGACCTTGTTTACACGCTCGCTTTCCACGACCGAGAGCCAGGGTGCTGCTGAGATTGGAGTTATGTTTCACCCTCAGCTGTTTCCTCTGGTAGCGAAGGTATTGCTGTATGCACTGGACTGTGCCAAGTGAAGTCATCAGTTTAAGTCCCTGCTGCGGTTCGAAAGAAGCTTCCAGTGCTAGGAGAGATTCTTGCATGACCTCAGACTTTTAGTTCGAAGGAATTAACATGGTGTGAATTCGTGAGAAGCTGCAGCAAACGCTGATACAACGTGTGCATGCTACAACACACACACACACACACACACACACACAGGGTCTTCATGCCACCTCAGTCTGCAAAACTGAGGCTCCATATCTTAATAACTTCCCCTAGTTTTTAGATGTTTATGATGACAAGTTTGTTGATCACATTACAGGAATTCACCATTTTGAACATTACTCTTTCTACTTTATTAATGAACCTCATATTCTTAACCATATGTAGTTGCAAAACATCCTAAAGGCGAGCTGGTTCCTGCTTTCACATCCTCTTACTACAGAAGATATGAAGTTTTATTTGTCATAGAATCTTTTCGCTTAGTCATCAGATTTCCATCATGCTACTTCAAGAGGGCTTTAAAAGTCGCCCGGGTCAAGCAAGCCGTATGCAGAACAAAAATAAATCGGTAATGTAAGTAATGAGTCACGAGCTACGCTAACGATAGCGGTTTTTGTCCGCCATTTTGTCCAAGCTGAGAGGCTTCAGTAAACATGACGCCATTTCCAGTAAGGGAACAGTGAAAGTGCGCATTGATGGTAAGCTCTCCAGAGAGAGCAGCTGTGATATATTTGAATCTATTTAGATTTATTATTCGTGTTCATGTTTTATTCCAGTGCACTACAAGGATTTTGCGAGACACACAGCGGTTAAAATGGCCGACTCTGTGATCAGCGCCCTGAGTAGTGAACTAGAGCGCTGATTGAGACACAGCCATAGATAGCTATAGTACTGAACACACAGAAAGGTCAGTGATAAAGCCGTTCTTAGTGTGTTTTTGTGCGTTACTGGGAATATTAACGTCGTCCAGATACTTTGTTTGGAGAGAGATTTCCTCATTTCTCTCCGTTTTCTCGTCTCGTCTTGTCCTGTTCATTCACTGACACTGGAGACTCCTTCCAACGAATGTTTATCTTTACAGAAAGATTCTTTACGAACAAATTGGTTATTGAGCCGACCCGGTTCCCGGCGAAGGACCTGTTGCTATGGCAACGACGCCGCAAAAGAAATAGAAGTCTCAAACTATTCCAATTACAGCCGGGATTGTTCACACTCTACTGTCTTTTCTCTTCTAGATTCGTACACACCCACTGATCAGCGCTCATTAATCCTGGCAGGACGGAAGGATCCCAGCTCTGTCCGGTAAGTACGTTCATTTTCCACGTGAATCATTACAAAGTGTTTACGTTCGACCGCGTGAGCGAATCATTACTCTGCATTGAGAATGTACACAAGCGCTTAGCGTTCGCTGTTAAATCTCAAACAAACGAAGAGTGCCGCTGATCCCGGGTCCGTAAATATTGTAAATATTTAGAAGGGGAAAAGATATACAGACCGGGACGAGAGAATGACGCATCGGGGCGCGACATGGCCGCCGTCAACATCGGTGCGGGAAAACATTTCTTTTTTTACTGATATTTTCTTTCATAGTTTTTTTTTTTATTTTACTACAGCTGAGATTGTTTGAGAGTTTGGAGCACCTTCAATATCCAGATATCAGAGCTGACGGATTTATAAACAATAACATGAGTTTTGTTATCTCTGTAGAATCTGCCGCAACGCTAATTGCCGAGACGTTGGGACCCACTGCACAGTTTTTTTGTTTGTGTGTGTTTGTCCTCAGTGGCATGAGCAAACAGTGTAATTTGATAAGTGCAGTGAGGGCATGCGAGCAAAGTCAGTTGATTTATTCTTCTGTCAGACAGACCCTCGTAATGAAAACACCATCTGCCGTGCCTCGTCCCCATGCCCTCTCGCCATATGAGCGCTCCATATTAAACAACAGGATTTAATCCTGACACAATAAGAACTAAGAGCTTGGAGATGGTGAGAGGATGAGCGCTCACTCCTTCACTGGTGTAAATGAGTGTTAAAGAAAGAAGAAGGCAGGCTGAGCTAAGAGAGTCGGTACTAACAATTCATCTTATTTTTGCTTTATTTTATTTTTTTTAATATTATTATTTTAATAAAATATTAAATATTATTAAATATTAAATATTATTATATTTATTTAGATTATTTTGTATCTATATAATTTTTTTATATTTACGATATTTTAAATATTAGTCATTAATACTTATTTGCATTATTTTTATTTTATTTATTTCTATTACAAATATTAATTATTGATATTAAATTTTATGAGCGCTCACTCCCTCACTGGTGCAGATGAGTTAAAGGAAGAAGAAGAAGAAGAAGGCATGCTGAGCTAGGAGCGCTGAGGAGGGCACTTTTAACAATTTATTTTATTTTTTCTTTCTTTTTTGGATTATGAATTATTGATATTTTATAATTTATTGTATTATTTTTCTATTTATTAGATTATTATTATTATTAGATTTTTCTATTTATTATTTATTAAAATAATATTTCCAGTAACACTAAAAATAAAATAAACAGAAATAAAAATAAATGTTCTCAACAAAATGCTATGCAGAGCCGCTCTACAGCTCCGGGTCCCCAGTTAACATCCTGACGTCAGGTTAGAGTTTGAAAAATTCTCAACGTGAGGCTCCCAAAACTCCTAAAACACACACCTTGTGCTGGATTTCCTCTCTAAATTGTCCCTGATGTGAGTGTGTGTGTGTGTGTGTGTGCAAGAGTGAGAAAGAGAGAGAGAGCAAGAGAGAGCGATTGTGCTCTGTGTGTGTGTGAGAGAGAGAGAGAGAGAGAGAGAGAGAGAAAGAGAGAGTGTCCTGTGTGTGTGTGTGTGTGTGTGTGTGAGAGAGAGAGAGAGAGAGAGAGAGAGAGAGAGAAAGAGAGAGTGTCCTGTGTGTGTGTGTGAGAGAGAGAGAGAGAGAGTGCCCTGTGTGTGTGTGTGTGTGAGAGAGAGAGAGAGAGAGAGAGAGAGAGAGAGAGAGAAAGAGAGAGTGTCCTGTGTGTGTGTGTGTGAGAGAGAGAGAGAGAGAGAGAGAGAGAGAGTGTCCTGTGTGTGTGTGTGTGAGAGAGAGAGAAAGAGAGAGTGCCCTGTGTGTGTGTGTGTGTGTGTGAGAGAGAGAGAGAGAGAGAGAGAGAAAGAGAGAGTGTCCTGTGTGTGTGTGTGTGTGTGAGAGAGAGAGAGAGAGAGAGAGAGAGAGAGAGAGAGAAAGAGAGAGTGTCCTGTGTGTGTGTGTGTGTGTGTGTGAGAGAGAGAGAGAGAGAGAGAGAGAGAAAGAGAGAGTGTCCTGTGTGTGTGTGTGTGTGTGTGAGAGAGAGAGAGAGAGAGAGAGAGAGAGAGAAAGAGAGAGTGTCCTGTGTGTGTGTGTGAGAGAGAGAGAGAGAGAGAGAGAGAGAGAGAAGGAGAGAGTGTCCTGTGTGTGTGTGTGTGTGTGTGTGTGTGTGAGAGAGAGAGAGAGAGAGAGAGAAAGAGAGAGTGTCCTGTGTGTGTGTGTGTGTGTGAGAGAGAGAGAGAGAGAGAGAGAGAGAGAAAGAGAGAGTGTCCTGTGTGTGTGTGTGTATGTGTGTGTTCTGTCCTGTGATGTCCTGGCACCACATCTAGGCTCTATGCTTGACTTCTTGGGATAAACTCAGGACTCCTGACAGCTCTGATCAGGATAAAAGAGATCCCGAAGATGAAGAACTGATTTATTTTTTTATTTGAATAAATAACAGATTTTCTTTTTAAAAGCTTGACCTTCTTGAAATTCTCAATGATTCTGTGGAAGTGAAATCAATCATCTCGAGCACAGCTGAGGAGGCAGATCTGCTGTGTGTGTGTGTGTGTGCGTGTGACAATAAGTAGAACAGGAAGTGGGTAAAGTGTGTAAAGATCGTGATGACATCATTGGTTTAATGGAGATGCTCTTGTTCTCTTACTATACGTGTGTGTGTGTGTGTGTGTGTGTGGTTGCTTGGTTTGTTGTACAAGAAAAACGCAACCCAGTTACACAGAGACATGTTCATTCAATAAGCTTTGTTCTTTTGTTTTGCACTCTTTTAAATGGCAGACTGCTTCACTGCCCCGTGACAGCTGTATGGCTTGTGGCTAGTTTTGCTCTGATGGGTGGCAGGTGCTCTCAGGCCACCTGAGAAGATGCAACTTATCATGTTAACAAGTGTTTGTTAGCATGAAATAACACCGTAAATCATTTCGAATTCGAAAACAATAAAGCTAAAATAATTACCAACCATTTACATTCATGCTTTTTTATTTAATGACCTGGCCGCTCCAGATGTGGAGTTCTGTAGTGTTATAGTCTTCCAGGCTATAAGAGAGATTTATAAGAGAAATTGGCTTTGAGAGATTCCACAGAACTTCAGCTTCATCTCCTGTCAGTCCTGACTTCGTAGCAGCTTTTTAGATAGTTTTTTTGCCTTTCTTTATTTTTCTACATGAGCTTCTAATGAAAGCCTAGAATCAATAAGTCCTTTCACTGCTGCTCAAGAGGAAACAGGAAGTATGTCATCAGAAAGCTTACATCTGGCTGCACGTGGGCCTCCAACAAATGATGAGTATTTTTAAATTTTAGTGCTTCTTATTTATTTGAATATAGATAGAGTGAGATAGAGGGAGGGGGGGGCACTCTAACAAATGAGAGAGAGTGAGTGAGACAGAGAGAGAGACAGAGAGAGAGAGTGTGAGAGAGGGAGTGAGACAGAGAGCGACAGAGAGAGAGAGGGAGAGAGACAGAGAGAGAGAGAGAATGAGGGAGTAAGACAGAGAGCGATCGAGGGAGAGAGAGAGAGAGAGACAGAGAGAGCAGAGAGAGAGAGAATGAGGGAGTGAGACAGAGAAATAGAGAGAATGAGGAAGTGAGACAGAGAGACAAAGTGAGTGAGACAGAGAGAGAGAGAGAATGAGGGAGTGAGACAGAGAGCGACAGCGAGAGAGAGAGAGTGTGAGAGAGGGAGTGAGACAGACAGAGAGAGAGAGAGAGCAGAGAAAGAGAGAGAGAGAGTGTGAGAGAGGGAGTGAGACAGACAGCGACAGAGAGAGAGAGAGACAGAGAGAGCAGAGAGAGAGAGAGAGCAGAGAGAGAGAGAATGAGGGAGTGAGACAGAGAGCGACCGAGGGAGAGAGAGAGAGAGAGAGACAGAGAGAGAAGGAGTGAGACAGAGAGCGATAGAGTGAGTGAGACAGAGAGAGAGAGAATGAGGGAGTGAGACAGAGAGCGACAGAGTGAGTGAGAGAGAGAGAGAGAGAGAGAGAGAGAGAGAGAGAGAGAGAGAGAATGAGGGAGTGAGACAGAGAGTGACAGAGTGAGTGAGACAGAGAGAGAGAGAGAGAGAGAATAAGGGAGAGAGACAGAGTGAGTGAGACAGAGAAATAGAGAGAATGAGGGAGTGAGACAGAGAGCAACAGAGTGAGTGAGACAGAGAAATAGAGAGAATGAGGGAGTGAGACAGAGAGCAACAGAGTGAGTGAGACAGAGAAATAGAGAGAATGAGGGAGTGAGACAGAGAGAGACAGAGTGAGTGAGACAGAGAGAGAGAGACAGAGAAATAGAGAGAATGAGGGAGTGAGACAGAGAGCAACAGAGTGAGTGAGACAGAGAAATAGAGAGAATGAGGGAGTGAGACAGAGAGAGAGAGACAGAGAGAGAGAGAGAGAGAGAATGAGGGAGTGAGACAGAGAGCGACAGAAAGAGAGAGAGACAGAGAGAGACACTCAAACAAATGAGAGAGAGAGAGACAGACGGACAGACAGACAGACAGAGAGAGAGAGAGAGAGAGAGAGAGAGAGAGAGAGAGAAAGACAGACAGACAGACAGACAGACAGACAGACAGAGAGAGAGAGAGAGATTAAAATGGCCGACTCTATAATCAGCATAGGGAACTAGGGAGCTGAATGAGACGCAGCAGTACATAGCTTTCAGTATTGAAAAAAAACAGAATATTTTATTTATTATTTATAAAAAAATAAAGCTCAATAATTCAGTCGCTGCTTCTGTTTGTTCGAGTTCTACTGGGAAATTCGTTTTTTCCGAGTTAAGAAGCTGTAATTATGACATCAGGGGCGTTTGTGTCACTGCAGTCGCAGCAAGATGGAGGTCTAGTTCGTGTTGATTAACTACAACTATCAACCTCAGAGACGAGTAAACATTCAAATTTCCAGTCAACCACAGACACATCCACTGACTCCACCATGTCTCCTTCCTCCCACACCCCTAAAGATCTGACCATCTCCTACTCGTAATTACGACTTTGGGGTGCCGTTTATGTGTTAAACTCGTAAATACGTTTTTTTCCAAAATGCCTTGAATGCACCGTTAGCACATATAAGCTAAATTTCCCTGATTAGTCAATTCATTATCGTTAGTTGGGTTTCCTTTGCAGCTCTAATGGAAGGTGTGCGCGAGTCATGGAGCTTGCTCTGAGGTTATGAGTACAACGATGTAAATCCCCTGCATCCAGCTATGACTTGAGTCTAAAAATATTACAGAAATTTGCATGCAGCTTTACTCACTGACCGATTCCTGAGCTCTACTTCACACTCCCTGGCCACTACAGAAAACGAGAAATCTCCCAAACATGACCTTTACTTTATCTTTGTACGACATCATCAAGGATTGAAGTCCAGATGGAGTAGATCTGGATCTGTAATGAAGCCAGAAGTGAGAAGGACAAAGAAAACTACCTGAGACTCCATGAGAAGAAACGATGAGAAGAACTAGCCCTGTTGTTGTTGTTTCGGCGGCTCCCATTTCAGGGTCATCACAGTGGATCATTTGGTCCGCGTGTTTCGATATGGCACAGGTTTTACCCCTTCCTCCCATTTAACCCGGGCTTGGGACCGGCACTGAGAGCTAAGTAGAAGAACTAGCCCAGTATTTACAATGAAAATCAAGGCCCCATGTTTATAATGAAAGAAATGACCAGTTCATTATCAGGTGCTTTGTGGCATTTCAGAGAGATTTCTAAAGCTTTAGTGTTAATATAAGAAAAAGCTGCTGAAACAATAAAAAAGCAATTTCATATCCCAGTAGAAGCTGAAGCAGTGACTCCGGTGCCAGATGCCGAGTAAGCATCCTCACTGAGCCGGTTCTTGTTTACAGTATCAGCCTCCTCGATTCGAACCTACAGTGAGGTGTCTGTCACAGTGCCAGTGTGTGTGTGTGTGTTGTGTGTGTTGTGTCTCCGTGCCTCTCCTTGAGTCGTCCTGCTGTTTATAATAACACACACAAGCTCCAGGCTTGAATTAACACCTGCGCTGTTGACTTAACTGTTCAACGTCCCACAAAGTACACACTGGGTTTTGGCTAATCAGTGTGGACTTCTGCTGAGTCAGGACTGCTGCTGGACCGGCCGAGCTGCCTCGAGGACAGGGTGGACAATAACCTGTTCTGGGGGAAAATGTTATAAGATCACATTGATGTTGAGTTGCATTTTCTGTTCCGCTCTCACTTTTTCTTTTTTCTCATTATGTCTTCATGTCTGTCTGTCTGTCTCTCTCTCTCTCACTGAACTCTATCCTCTTCTTTTACCCTTTTTTGTATGTCCCTCTGTCTTTGTCTCTCGTTCTCTCTCTCTGTCTCTCCCACTGTCTGTGTCTCTCATTTTCTCCCCGCCTATCACCTTGTCTCTCTCCCAGTCTCTCTCACTGCGTCTGTTCTCTCTCTCTCTCTGTCTCTCTTGTCTGTCTCTCTCTCTCTCACTGAACTCTGTCCTCTTCTTTTACCTTTTTTGTATGTCCCTCTGTCTCTCGTTCTCTCTCTATCTGTCACCTTGTCTCTCTCCCTGCCTCTGTTCTCTTTCTGTCTGTCTCTCTGTCTCTCTCTCTCTCTCTCTCTCTCTCACTGAACTCTATCCTCCTCTTTTACCCTTTTTGTATGTCCCGGTGTCTCTGTCTCTCGTTCTCTCCCTGCTTATCACCTTGTCTCTCTCCTGGTCTCTCTCACTGCCTCTGTTCCTCTCTCATGTTTTCTTTTTTCCCTTTATGTCTTCCTCTCTCTCTCTCTCTCTCTCTCTCTGTCTCTCTCTCTCTCTTGCTAAACTCTGTCCTCTTCTTTAAGCACATCTTATGTCTCACTGTCTTTGTCTGGATCTCTCTGTCTCTCCTTCTTTTTCTCTCTGTCTGTCTCCGTCTACCTTTCTCTCTGTCTCTCACACTCTCTGTCTCTCTTTCTGTTTGTCTCGATGTGTCTTTTTGTATCTTTCTGCCTCTTTGCGTCTTCTATCTGTCTATCTCTCTCTACCTCATATCATACCATGTCTACCTCAAGTCTCATATCACATAAATTTTCCTCTTTCTCTTTTTTGTATTTCCCTCTGTCTCTGTCTCTCATTCTCTCCCTGTCTAAACACCTTGTCTCTCTCCCTGTCTCTCTCACTACCTCTGTTCTTCTCTCACTTCTCTTTTTATGCCTTCCTGTCTCTCTCTCTCTCTCCTTTAATTGGTCACACTTGGGGCCAACAGCTGGCACAGTGCACTCAAGAATAAAAAAATGAGATCTGTGTGTGTGTTTGTGTGCATATGTGTGTGTGTGCGTGTGCGTGTGTGTGTGTGCGTGTGTGTGTGTGCGAGTGTGTGTGTGTGTGTGTGCGCGAGTGTGTGTGCGCGAGTGTGTGTGTGCGCGAGTGTGTGTGTGTATGTAAGGGAGTGTGTGCATGCGAGTGTGTGTGTGCGAGTCTGTGTGCGCGAGTGTGTGCGAGTCTGTGTGCGCGAGTCTGTGTGCGAGTGTGTGTGTGTGTGCGAGTGTGTGTGCGCGAGTGTGTGTGTGCATGCACATGCATGCTCTTTGCTTTTTCTGCTTTTTAAACACTTTGATCTCCTTCCCTGAGGGACTCCCACATTTCGGCTAAGACGCTCACATCACCATGACTCCCGAGAGCGCCGTCCGCCTGAGTCACCCGACCCGAACCCAGCTCTGATCATGTTCATCAATAATGCATGCTCTACCTGTGTACATCAGCTGAATAATAGAAGCGACAGGACCATTATTGAGTTTTTATGGTCTGCCGAGGTTTAGCCGTCGTTTTTTTAGCTTCTGTGTGTCATCTCTAAAGTAAAGTGCTCAGTGCTGAATAATGTATCATACTGTACACAGCTACGCCACTCCCTTCAGCATGCCTCGACCCAGAGAAGTCCATTTCGGTTTGAGGTTGAAATTATCATGTAGGATACAAACGGAGGAAATTATTCATGTAGTCATGAAAATCCTGTACGTTCAGAAAAACTGTGTGTGCGCTAGGCAAAAGAATCCAAGCCAAAGTAAACACTGATTCTGATCGACTTACTGCACTTTGACATTGACTTATTTTATTTCAGTTCGCTAGGTCAGGGACTTAAGCTGCATTCACACAGTAAAAACATACTCTCTGCATGACTCCATGTCTCTGTGCTGTGAAATCACCAGAAGATGCCCTTACTACTGGTTGCCATAGTAATACCATTTATCAGTGGGTGGAGCATCTAGCATTGTACTTAACAACAAATCAGTTTTCCTGATGCTAAAACATTCTAGAAAGAGATTTTGGTGTTAGTGTATAAAATAAAGCCATGTCTATCTGCATCATGTAATACGAGATGAATACGAGGAGAAGCAGTGTGTGCCACGGATCACGTCGCTCTACTGTCTCCAATCCCACTGGTAGTCCATACACCAAATCACTTTACTCAACTTTATCGAGTCGCAGACGTGGACACGCCCACATGTAGTCGCTAACGATGGCTGCCACTCATGTCGCCAGATGTCACCAGCTCTCTGTCAATTTATCAAGTCGCTGTATGTATAAACATAATAGTACCTTTGCAAAATTATTTTTAAAAAATAAATAAATAAATATATTATATATATATATATATATATATATAAAGGAACCCAACACTAATTTAGATGTTAAGTAAAACATATAAATTAATCATATAATTAAAATAAATAAAATATAATATAAAATAAATATTAAATATAAATAAATAAATAATATATGACAATAATAATAAGTAATTATTTTTAATATTTGATAATTAATTAAATATATATATATATATATATATATATATATATATATTTTTATTATTAATACAATAAATTATTCAACTGACATGGTGCTCTAAATATTAATATAATTATTAAAAAACACCAATTATTTTTTATTGCAACAGAAATACATTCAAATCATTTCCACTCCTTCTTTATTCTGCTTGTTCATTTCTTTCTCCAACCTGCCTGCGCACCTGACCTTTTATGCAGTTTTGTGGACGTCACCAAACGTAAATAAGCGCATTAACAACACGTTACAGCACATTATCAACACGGCTTTCTGAAACCCGTCCACAAATCCGAGTCCGTTTTGGTCCAGGTGAAAATTTACACAGCTTTACTCAGAGACTCAGTGGATTTGTCTGTATATGAACTGCACTTTCAGCGTCTTTGATTTCATTAATAATCTAGTTTAACACGGTCACGTTAGGATGAAAGAAAAGCGTGGAAGCGCCGAAGGCTTCGTCTTGGTCTATAAAACGGCATCGTTTCTCAGAAGCAAAACATCACTCGCATACACAAAGCTCACAGCAACCTTTCCGTACGCTGCTTTCTTTTCTTTTTCATAACGCTCTAATAACATGTTCCTGTCTGAACATAAGAATCCGCAGCAGCCTTGAGCATCGCACAGCTAATCAGTGAAATGCATGGAAAATGTCAAAAACCAGGAAGCCCCTTGAGATCTGTACTGGTAGGAAATCCCCTCCGGAAGGGGCCCCGTTTTTACTAGCGTGTGTGTAAATGAGTTTAAATGGTCGTGCATGTGGTGCTGTCAAAATGAAGAGAACTTCTCACTGATGAATTATAAGAAAGAAACAAAGGGAGAGAGAGAGAGAGAGAGAGAGAGAGAGAGAGAGTGAAAGAAAAGGAGGAAACGGAGAATGAGGACAGGGGTACGTGGTGGAGATGATGAATGAACATCATTATTGTTAAGCAGGTAGGAAAAGTGGGTCATGTTTTGGAGTTTAGAGACTAGTTTTATAGATTTCGAGATGCAAGATTTGTCATAGACAGTTTTATACAGGAGCAGTGAAAAGAAAACCTGATCTTCTCCTCTGTAGATTGTGTGTAGAAACAGATAAAGTAATTAGACTTAATCATGTGCAGGAACAGTACACAGTCTAGTGTGTCAATGAACAAAGACGAAGTGGAAAAGAGTCTTTATAGATTCCTAAGGAATCAATATGGTGGATATGTCTGTGTTAAAGAGTCTGATGGGACTTCTTGAGGGAACCAGTTCCTCCTAAGCCTCTCAGTTTTACCCCAGTCCTTCGCGTATCAGATATAGACAACTTTTATGATTATTATTCATTAGCGTGTCTGCTAGGCAAGTAAAAAAAAAATAGCTAGCTAGCAATTTAATGACTAGTTCATCTTGTTGTGTTAATACATGCTATGAGAAAAATGGTGAAGATTATGTCTTATTAATGTAGCACAACCCGCCTCAGTGAGACGCTGTGTAATGTTATAAGTATGTAAGCATGTAAGTCTAGCTAGCAGGTGCGGGTTCTGTTGACCGGGAGGTGACTGCATGAAGTAAGCAGGAGATTTTGGACAGATTTGCTCCAAGCTTTATTCTCACTGTGTGTTTCTGAGATTGTGTGGCTAATAAAGCTGCTGTTCTAACAGCCTGTGTAATGTGTGTAGCGCAGCAGTGAGGTGCATCATACCACCAAGATGCAGTAAACATTAAGAAGTAGTTTTTTAGTGGGTAGAACCTTTGTCTCACACATGTAGGGTTAGGGGTTTGATTCCCGGCTCCTTCCTGTGTGTGTGGGGTTTGCTTTATAGGTGTATGTGTGTAAGTGTGTGTTTGTGCACCCCGTCCATGGTGTTCCTTGCCTTTTGCCCCAGTCCTCTGTGATAGACTACAGGTTTCCTCAAGACCCTGTATAGGATAAGTGGCATAGGGGATGGATGGTTACATGAATAGTTGGATGGATGGATGGACAGTTAGATGGCTGGTTAGATTGATGGATGCATGGTTAGATGGATGGATGTAGCATGGAAAGATGAATGGCTGGTTAGATGGATGGAAGGATGGTTACATGAATAGTTGGATGGATGGAGGGATGGATGGATGGTTAGTGGATGGATGAAGCATGAAAAGATGAATGGATGGTTAGATGGATGGATGAAGCATGGAAAGATGAATGAATGGTTAGACAGATGGAAGGATGAACAGCTGGATGGATGACAGAATGGAAGGATGGACGGATGGATGGATGGATGGTTAGATGGATGGATGAAGCATGAAAAGATGAATGGATGGTTAGATGGATGAAGCATGGAAAGATGAATGAATGGTTAGATAGATGGAAGGATGAACAGCTGGATGGATGACAGAATGGATGGATGGACGGATGGATGGATGGTTAGATGGATGGATGAAGCATGGAAAGATGAACGAATGGTTAGATGGATGGAAGGATGAACAGCTGGATGGATGACAGAATGGATGGATGGTTAGATGGATGGATGAAGCATGGAAAGTTGAATGGATGGTTAGATGGATGGAAGGATGAACAGCTGGATGGATGACAGAATGGATGGATGGACGGATGGATGGGTGGGTGGATGGATGGACGGATGGATGGAGGTCTGCCAGGCAGCGCTGATAAAAACCACATCTCTTCGAACGCATTATTTGCAAGCATTCACCCTGTGTTCATGCTATAAAACTAAAGGCATTGCTAATTTTCTATATACGTGCATCATTAGATATGACACAATAAACGACAAAATCCAAATAACTGGCTTGAATGATGCTTCGGAGAAATTGTACTGAAGTAAATTGTTCTGCTCTAGTTTGTGCTAATAAGTAAAAACACTGGACTAAGAAACACAAAAGACTTTCAAACACTTGACAGTGTCCTATAGTACGAATGAGGAAAGGTTTTAAATGTGTGTGTCGAAAAACTTTTAACTAGAAATAAGATTTTGCATTTCTGTGTAGGAGTAAGCTATTCCGGGATTTCTCACAGAAATGCTCAGCTGCATCTGAATGTGGAGCGATTGACAGCTGCCACGGTTAAGAAAGCCCCGTCCACTTCGCCAGGTCTTACATCATTAGCTTATTGTTTTCTTTCCAAAAGGGTTAGCGTTCGTAAACGTGGACTGAGCTAACGTTACCCAAGTAGCTATTAGGTATCGGTTGAAACGTTTTTTGGCAGAAACAAAAAGTAACACACATGATGTGTCAAATCTTAACTACTACGCTTTGTCATTTAGTAAAAGGAAACTTAAACGGCTATCTGCTCTTATTCCTCATCCAGTTTCGGTGCTCTCAGAGTGGAAGCAAGTGACTGCAGATGATTTATTTACTCAGTTTATTCCCAGTCTTCATGTACGCGTCTACGATATACTCCAAAGCTAAATCATTCAGCATTTATGAATTAGTCTTGATCTTCAGGATGGCCTTCGCGGTTTGGAGATAAGCACGGTTTCCTCTGGTCTTTGTGCTTTCTGTTCCGCTGGATGTTGCCGCAGTATTTCATCATCGGAAATAACGGAAATCCTGAAGTTCTGCCCTTATTGACCTCATTACAAATAAAGGTGCTGCTCAAGACTGGTGCACACAAGACATGTTTAATCTCTTTTTATTTTTTTTTCCCCCTTTTCTTTTTACTTATACCAGCAGGAGAGTTATGGGAATGTGCCGAGGCGACCCTTTATTTATTTAGAAAAGATAAAAGAAATCCGTTCTGACTGAAACTGAACTGAAGGAGCTTTTCTATTTTTTTAAACCAGTTTAGAAATGCATTCACATCGGAATATCTGTAACGCTCCAAAGATTCAGGTCAGGTTAATAAACTGCTGAACGAAAATGAATGATCCAGAGAAACGACCAGATGAACCTTTTTTATGGTGCGTGAAATGTCAGTAATGACCATGATCTGTGTTTAAAGGTCGAGTCATTAATTAAGATTAGTCACGATTGGAGATCTAGAGGTTAGCTGAAGCATCACCACACAGAAACCTTTGCTTCTGCTTTACAGAAAATGTCAAAATTCAGGATGTAAATGATGTATTTTAAATTTATCTTTAAAATATTTTAATCGGACTGTATCCCTTACGAGGCAACAGTGACGAGGAAAAACTCCCTGAGACATCACGAGGAAGAAAATCATTCCCCTTTCTTTAATGGTCAAAAAATGGTCTTGTTGCCGAATCGAATGTTCAGTTAGCATCCATGTTCTGTCACTTTTAAGCAGTCGGTAAAAAGGTTGTTTATTATATGGAGGGTATTATTCAAGGTCTTACTTTGTCAGGATAGCAATCGAGAAGATAACGTTACCTCACTTAGCTGGCGTAAAGCTAACTTTAACTTTTGGCGGGTTTTTTTTGGACATACCATACATTTCACTTAGCAAATTGTCATCTAATCTCGTCCACCAAGTCTTCAACCTGCCGTGCTCGCTAGTCCATACGACTCCACCGTAGTCAAGCTATAAAGCTATAAAGACGTGAATTTCAACTGCTTGCCTTCGCTGGATCTTCACAAGGAGCGTGCATTGTTAGCTAGCGTTATATATAGATGCTTCACCCAAAGTATTAAATTATCTAACCAATCAAAATGTTATCTACGTGATTGAGCAGCTTACAGTCTCCAGCTTCGTTTCCTTCACTAGAAAGAAGTCTTCAAGAAGTTTCGATGCAAAACGGAAGGTAATTTAGGTTTTTATAGAAGCGATATGTGGTCAAGTGTGGGCGGAGTTTACTGATGTTGATAAAGCCACTGTTTAAACAATTCTTTCAGCTGGTGTTCGACATAATACAGCGGATTTAGTCAGGAAAAAAACCCTATTGCACATTTAATCTTCGCTCCTGGATTATTTCCTTGTTTGTTTTTTTGAGCAGGATCGTTGTATAGGAAGCTCCGTTAGAGCCCGACATCTGAATTACACAATGTGAATTATGCATCGTCGTTTATTGTCCCCGTTTAAAAATTCAATTAGCTCTGCCCGCTGAGAATGTGCCAGTGAAGTCGGATACGCCGGTCACGCAGCTGTTTGTTAGCGTTCTTGGCCAGTGACGCATGAACCCTGAGCTCGGTTTAGCTTTTTTTGATCAAATTTAGATGAGCACGAGTTACCGATAGTATCATCAGTTTGTTCCAGGAAATTCAAAAATCGGAAGCTGAAAACATTTCTCACACACACACACCTCATGATGCCAAAAGATAACTACAGAACCGAAACTCATTTCTTCACCAACTCATTACGCAACTCTGTGCATGTTTAGGCGGTGAGACCGATAGTATCGCAGCAGGTGAGAGCTGTATACAAGTTCTTTATTTCCTCACATGGCTGACGGCAACTCTGGAACCATGGTCCATTTAATATGTATTTCGTTATTCAATTATTCATTAAGTCTCAGCGGCAAATCATTGTTAGGTGTGTGTGTGTGTGTGTAAACATTCCGACAGGGTTTTTTCTTTTGTTGTCCATGATGTAATTCCTGACATATTAAAAGAAAGCAAGCCTGCCATGTTTATGGGTTGTTAGGTTTGGATTCGATCGCATTCATATGTCGTGCCGTGAAAATAAATTTCATATTAAAGAAGTGAGAACAAAGCTATAAATGTAATGAAATGAGTCTGGAGGCTAATGTGTGCGATACTACCAAGACAATGTGCTTTTGATATCTTTGAAGAAGAGGATAGAGTTGAGAGAGAGATGGATGGATGGATAGATGGAACTATACTGTATATACATGGCAGCCTAGGCGATCTTTGGGCAGACGTTCAAATCCATTAGAGAGTGACGATTTATAACCGGCTTTAAGAGTGTCCGAGGCTGAATCTGAATCTTTCCACCCTCTCTCTGACTAACAGGAAGTCTTGCATTACGCCGTAGTGTTCTGCTGCTGAGCTCAGTCTCCTGCTAGACTCCTTTCACATGATCTAATCTGACTAACAGGACGTGTGCAATCCAGCACAGGCGGCACACAGGACCTCGGTTTTGTTCATCAGGGTCTAAAGAACAGTTTCTCCCCAAACTCTTATAAACAAACAAGTAACAGCAGGTGAAAACAAACCGCCATCCATCCATCCATCCATCCATCCAGCTGTTCATCCATCCATCCATCCAGAGAGACTTGGGTCACAAGGTGTGCCAGCTCATCACAAGGCACAATCACACATGCACAATTTTAATTTATATTATTTAATTACATTTTGCATAATATTTCATTACATTTATACCACACTGCTGGTGAACTCTTCAACCTGATTGGTCAGGAGGTGTTTCTACAACAGCAGCTCTAACTTCTCTGACAGGCTGCAGTTCAAATCACAGGTTTATATCCATAGATTGTATTGTTTTTGTCTTTTTAACATCAAACGAGAGATTTATAGCTCTAAGTGATAACAGGGATAAACTAGTGATGTGTAGCTATATACAGATAAAAATAGACAGGTGGATGGATGGAGGGTTACATAAATAGCTGAATGGATGGATGTTGCATGGAACGATGAATGGATGGTTAGATGGATAGTTGGATGGATCGGTGGATGGATGGATAGTTACATGAATAGCTGGATGGATGGATGGTTACATGAATAGCTGAATGGATGGATGGATGGATGGATGAACAGCTGGATGGATGGGTGGATGGTTACATGAATAGCTGGATGGATGGTTGGATGGATGGATGGATGGATGAACAGCTGGATGGATGGTTACATGAATAGATGGATGGATGGATGAATGGATGGTTAGATGAAGCTTATAAGGATGAATGGATAGTTAGATGGATGGAAGAATGGTTACATGAATAGTTGAATGGATGGATGGATGGATGGATGGAGCATGGAAAGATGAATGGATGGTTAGATGGATGGGAGATGGTTACATAAATATTTGGATGGATGGATGGTTGGATGGACTTGATCTCCAAGAGCAAATATGGAAAAGTTCTGTTAAATGTTTATTATAAATACATTAAAAATGGTTGCCAAATAAGAGAAATTGCTGAAAATGATCAACTTTAGGGTTGATTGACTAATCCACCCTCAACCTCGACTAATCATTAATCAACTTTAGGGCTTTCTTGCTGAAGTGTTTTATTCCTTACATAAACCCGTGCTCAGCCTTTTTTATTTTTCTCTTGTTTATTTTTTATTTATTTTTTTTTTCAATTTGGCCTCCATTGGCTATCAAAACTTATTTTGTGAAACAACCAGCAACACACTGAGGCCTTTAAGTGCTAAAACACATAACAGTGAACATTTAATTATCTATCAAACAGGTTGAACCGAAGATCGTAAGCCTTGTGTATTCAACTTGGAACTCCGCAGATATTCGGGTTTATCCTTCCTAACACACCAGACTAAGCTTCGGGATTTTAGCTGAGGGGATGAATCAGGTTTGTTAAATAAATAAGGCTTAACTTGAAACTCAGCAGTGCTGCCATTCTCCAGGACTGGAAACACTGACACGCTTGTTGTTGTAAGCTATGATTAAAAGCAAAAAAAAAGGAAAAAAAGAGTTAAGCAGCGATTATGATTTAAGAAGTTTTATATGAGTCTACTTTATTTTAACCAAACCTCAGGGATCCGAGTTGGAAGGTTTATATCCAAGAAAGAGATCACTTACAGCGCATTTATGTAAAACAGTTTACTGAGTATATAAGTTTGCTTGCATACTATAAGGATGTGTGATAGTAAACCGATCATATTCCTGCTGCAGCTTCACACACTCGGTCTGCTCGAGCGCCGTCATTTTTCACCAGCAAATGTTGTTCTGTTTATATTCAGCCTCCTTAAATCCATTTTAAGGAGTCCACATGGCAGCTTTCCCTGTTCCACTGCTACTGTGTCATTTCTGAAGCCTAAAATGCCAGAAGCTTAGAGTAACTACTTATCCTGGCAGCATGGCAGATCCTGTCGGAAGAGATTAGAGCGAGGTGTTCTCACGTTGCTGGTGTTCTCAGTACCTCTACTGTACCTGAAGAGATCCTAAAAACGCGTGACCGACTTCCGAACCGGTCTTGGGGTGCGTTTTACACCCGCAGAGACCAGATCAGCAAAGAGATCATTCGGTTTCGTTCGAGATTCACGGCGACGTGATTGACAGCGTGCGATGGAGACTTGATGTGGGCGTGTCCGAATTAGCCACGCAAACACGGTTTGACTTCATGCAAATGTGAAGCGACCAGCCGAGTGAAGACGGAGGTCATGTGATCCATGACAAAGGGCTCCTGCTTTATTTCGTCTGATATGATGCAGATAAACACGCTTGAATTTTAAAACACACAAATCTCCCTCAGCTGTAAGAAAATTTCTGGATCGCTAGTTACTCCACCCATTGATGAAATGTTGTTACTACGGCAACCGGTAGCAGGAACGCCCTCCTGGAGAATTTTTAGTACAGACGTGCCGAGATAAAAATCAGTGTAACTCAGCTTTATGAGTTGTGTAATGAATTTGTCATTCATTTGTGGTATTATATGAGTGTGTGTGTGTGTGTGTGTGTGTGTGTGTGTGTGGGTGGGTGTCTGTGTGGGTGTAGGAAGTTTTTCTTTTCATCAAGAGGGTTTTTTCCCCCTGTTTCAGAGAAAGGTCTTGTGTTTTGGGTTTTTTTTTGCTTTCTCTTTCTGAAGCGAAAATACTCTGATCTTCTTTGAAGTGTGTGTGTGTGTGTGTGTGTGTGTGTAGCGGCTCACATGCCGGATGACGCACACTGCTGATTGAAAGAACACAAAGAAGTTCAGTAGTCTGCAGTTAACTTTAAATGAGCGGCTCATTCGCACGACAAAAAAAACACAACAACCTCCACCCAGAAAGCATCAGTTCCACAGAGCGGTCAGTTACGTTAAGTAGCCTTTATTTGTCACGTGAACATGAGCGCCGGGTCAGCCATGATACAGCGCCCCTTGGAGCATGGGTGAGGGACTTGTTCAATGGCTAAACAGTGGCAGCTGGGTAGCGCTGAAGCTTGATCTTCCAATCAATCAACAACCCAGAGCCCACTAGAGCTACCACCACCCTGTGGTCAGAGAAGGGTCAGGCTAATTTAGGGTGTATCTGAAATAAGCAAGTGTGATGAGGTGAGTCACAAAAACATCGAACCGTGAGGTGGATGAGGTACAGGATCAGATCAGAGTCCATTCTCCTCAGCCAAGTGAGGCTACAGTGAGTACAGACTCCACCCACACTGGACTGTTGTGAAGATACACTTGTTGTGATGATGCTCTTGTTGTGATAATACACTTGTTGTTGTGATAATACTCTTGTTGTGATAATACACTTGTTGTGATGATGCTCTTGTTGTGATGATGCTCTTGTTGTGATAATACTCTTGTGAAGATACTCTTGTTGTGATAATACTCTTGTGAAGATACTCTTGTTGTGATGATACTATTGTTGTGATGATACTCTTGTTGTGATGATACACTTGTTGTGATAATACACTTGTTGTTGTGATAATACTCTTGTTGTGATAATACACTTGTTGTGATGATGCTCTTGTTGTGATGATGCTCTTGTTGTGATAATACTCTTGTGAAGATACTCTTGTTGTGATGATGCTCTTGTTGTGATAATACTCGTTGTGATAATACACTTGTTGTGATGATACTCTTGTTGTGATAATACTCTTGTTGTGATAATACACTTGTTGTGATAATACTCTTGTTGTGAAGATACTCTTGTGATGATGCTCTTGTTGTGATGATGCTCTTGTTGTGATAATACTCTTGTTGTGAAGATACTCTTGTTGTGATGATGCTCTTGTTGTGATAATACTCTTGTTGTGAAGATACTCTTGTTGTGAAGATACTCTTGTTGTGATAATACTCTTGTTGTGATAATACACTTGTTGTGATGATACTCTTGTTGTGATAATACTCTTGTTGTGATAATACACTTGTTGTTGTGATAATACTCTTGTTGTGAAGATACTCTTGTGATGATACTCTTGTTGTGATGATGCTCTTGTTGTGATAATACTCTTGTTGTGAAGATACTCTTGTTGTGATGATGCTCTTGTTGTGATAATACTCTTGTTGTGATAATACTCTTGTTGTGATAATACTCTTGTTGTGATGATGCTCTTGTTGTGATAATACTCTTGTTGTTGTGATAATACTCTTGTTGTGATAATACTCTTGTTGTTGTGATAATACTCTTGTTGTGATAATACTCTTGTTGTTGTGATAATACTCTTGTTGTGATGATACTCTTGTTGTGATAATACTCTTGTTGTGATGATACTCTTGTTGTGATGATGCTCTTGTTGTGATAATACTCTTGTTGTGATAATACTCTTGTTGTGATGATGCTCTTGTTGTGATAATACTCTTGTTGTGATGATGCTCTTGTTGTGATGATACTCTTGTTGTGATAATACTCTTGTTGTGATGATGCTCTTGTTGTGATGATGCTCTTGTTGTGATAATACTCTTGTTGTGATAATACTCTTGTTGTTGTGATAATACTCTTGTTGTGATAATACTCTTGTTGTTGTGATAATACTCTTGTTGTGATGATACTCTTGTTGTGATAATACTCTTGTTGTGATGATGCTCTTGTTGTGATGATACTCTTGTTGTGATAATACTCTTGTTGTGATAATACTCTTGTTGTGATAATACTCTTGTTGTGATAATACTCTTGTTGTTGTGATAATACTCTTGTTGTGATAATACTCTTGTTGTGATGATACTCTTGTTGTGATAATACTCTTGTTGTGATAATACTCTTGTTGTGATGATGCTCTTGTTGTGATAATACTCTTGTTGTGATAATACTCTTGTTGTGATGATAATCTTGTTGTGATAATACTCTTGTTGTGATGATACTCTTGTTGTGATGATGCTCTTGTTGTGATGATGCTCTTGTTGTGATAATACTCTTGTTGTGATAATACTCTTGTTGTGATGATACTCTTGTTGTGATAATACTCTTGTTGTGATGATACTCTTGTTGTGATAATACTCTTGTTGTGATGATGCTGTAATCCTTAACAGAACAACACACAATTATCACAGGCTGAAATCTGAGCCTCAGCACATGTCGAGTTTCCACAGCAGAGCGGGAGCTGAAAGAGCTGAGAGTGTATCATGTGAATATCAAATCTCCAGCAATAACAAACCCACAACTCTGGAACATGCTTCCTTCTGTTACCTTCTCTCTTTACTTCCTTCCTTCTATCTCTCTCTCTCTGTCTATCTCTCTGTCTCTCTCTCTGTTTCTCTTTATGTTTTTCCCCTTCTGTCTCTCTCTTTCTGTCTCTCTCTCTCTCTCTCTCTCTCTCTCTCTCTCTTTCTTTCACTTTCTGTCTGTATTTTATTAGAAACCCAAACCCATTCGCTCCTGATTTATCTCCGGTGATTAAAAGAGACAAGAACAAAAGGGAACAAACACATACACACACACACACACACACACACACGCACTTACACATACACATACTCACACATACACACACGCACTTACACATACTCACACATACACACACACACACTTACACAGACACACACGCACTTACACAGACACACACGCACTTACACATACACACACACGCACTTACACATACACATACTCACACATACACACACGCACTTACACATACACATACTCACACATACACACACGCACTTACACATACACATACTCACACATACACACACACACTTACACATACACATACTCACACATACACACACACACACACACACTTACACAGACACACACGCACTTACACAGACACACACACACTTACACAGACACACACGCACTTACACATACACACACACGCACTTACACATACACATACTCACACATACACACACGCACTTACACATACACATACTCACACATACACACACGCACTTACACATACACATACTCACACATACACACACACACATACACATACTCACACATACACACACGCACTTACACATACTCACACATACACACACACACTTACACAGACACACACGCACTTACACAGACACACACACACTTACACATACACACACACGCACTTACACATACACACACACACTTACACATACTCACACATACACACACACACACTTACACAGACACACACGCACTTACACAGACACACACACACTTACACAGACACACACACACTTACACAGACACACACGCACTTACACATACACACACACACTTACACATACTCACACATACACACACACACACTTACACAGACACACACGCACTTACACAGACACACACACACTTACACATACACACACACACTTACACAGACACACACACACTTACACATACACACACACACTTACACATACTCACACATACACACACACACACTTACACAGACACACACACACTTACACATACACACACACACTTACACATACTCACACATACACACACACACACACTTACACAGACACACACACACTTACACAGACACACACACACTTACACATACACACACACACTTACACATACTCACACATACACACACACACACTTACACAGACACACACGCACTTACACAGACACACACACTTACACAGACACACACGCACTTACACATACACACGCACTTACACATACACACACACGCACTTACACATACACACACACACTTACACATACTCACACATACACACACACACACTTACACAGACACACACGCACTTACACAGACACACACACACTTACACAGACACACACACACTTACACAGACACACACGCACTTACACATACACACACACACTTACACATACTCACACATACACACACACACACTTACACAGACACACACGCACTTACACAGACACACACACACTTACACATACACACACACACTTACACAGACACACACACACTTACACATACACACACACACTTACACATACTCACACATACACACACACACACTTACACAGACACACACACACTTACACATACACACACACACTTACACATACTCACACATACACACACACACACACTTACACAGACACACACACACTTACACAGACACACACGCACTTACACATACACACACACACTTACACATACTCACACATACACACACACACACTTACACAGACACACACGCACTTACACAGACACACACACACTTACACAGACACACACACACTTACACATACTCACACATACACACACACACACTTACACAGACACACACGCACTTACACAGACACACACACACTTACACATACTCACACATACACACACGCACTTACACATACACACACACGCACTTACACAGACACACACACGCACTTACACATACACATACTCACACATACACACACGCACTTACACATACTCACACACACTTACACAGACACACACACACTTACACATACACACACACACTCACACACACTCACACACACACATACACTCACACATACACACACACACTTACACATACTCACACATACACACACACACACTTACACAGACACACACGCACTTACACATACACACACACACTTACACATACTCACACATACACACACACACACACTTACACAGACACACACACACTTACACAGACACACACGCACTTACACATACACACACACACTTACACATACTCACACATACACACACACACACTTACACAGACACACACGCACTTACACAGACACACACACACTTACACAGACACACACACACTTACACATACTCACACATACACACACACACACTTACACAGACACACACGCACTTACACAGACACACACACACTTACACAGACACACACGCACTTACACATACACACACACACTTACACATACTCACACATACACACACACACACTTACACAGACACACACACACTTACACATACACACACACACTTACACATACTCACACATACACACACACACACACTTACACAGACACACACACACTTACACAGACACACACGCACTTACACATACACACACACACTTACACATACTCACACATACACACACACACACTTACACAGACACACACGCACTTACACAGACACACACACACTTACACAGACACACACACACTTACACATACTCACACATACACACACACACACTTACACAGACACACACGCACTTACACAGACACACACACACTTACACATACTCACACATACACACACGCACTTACACATACACACACACGCACTTACACAGACACACACACGCACTTACACATACACATACTCACACATACACACACGCACTTACACATACTCACACACACTTACACAGACACACACACACTTACACATACACACACATACACACACGCACTTACACATACTCACACACACTTACACATACACACACACACTTACACATACTCACACATACACACACACACACTTACACAGACACACACGCACTTACACATACACAC
>NC_080721.1:5651049-5768549 GCF_019097595.1 Hemibagrus wyckioides | reverse complement strand
GTTACTGTACACGAGAAAGTCCAGCTACGTTAAATTTCTAGCCTGGAAAAGCGAATAAACAAAGTCAAAATTTTTACCTTTTATTGATTAGTTCGAGGCTGATTAAAGCTACAGGCTCTGAACAGGTGATTAATCAGATGCGAGAGTAAACAATATTTCTCTCCAGTCGTCTTTAAACATCCTGTACACCCAGAAGCCATGCTGTCATTCCGCTAATCATATAAGAGAGAGGGGAAATCTGTAAAACCTCTCTTCTCAGCGAGCTGCCTTCAGCTAAATCATTTACATAAATACATGCATGAACAAACCGGAGCTGCTTAACTACAGCAGCCTTTTTTCATTTATCTCATTGCATCTGCTGACAGAAATCTGGACCACGTTCTGCTCTTTTACAAACCCCGCCGGAGAATATCGTTATCAGCAGCTCAGTGAATACCGAGCCACATTATCACATTAAACTGCTGGCGTACAATTCATGTATTTCCCTAAAAGCAAATGACTCGATAACTACTATGAATCCGAAAACCAGGCACTTATGAGATGAAGGAATGTAAGTCTGTGCCCATTGACTGGTCCTGCGGTTAATGTCTGTGAAAAAGGTTTTCCCGTCCTGGTTCGGTAAATAGCCGTGTTTTCAACACACGACATTATCCACTTCCAGTATTTTGGATAATTACTGGTTTTACATTCCTGCTTTGGTGATCTCTTCTATTTATTTCATCGTTCATAGCTACAGGGCTTAATGGAACGGTTTTAGCTTCAGTTTGTAATCTTAATTCGTACCACTAATTTTAATGCTTAGCTAAACAAACGCGCTAATGCGCAATATCCAGCCCCACCCCCCCACCCCACACACACACACACACACAGCACACTGCCTACACTTACAGCTAAATACGCTATGTTCTGTGAATTTTCAGTTTGATGAATTATCAGTGCTCAGATGTGGTTAAAAGGCTCTTTCTAAATAAAACACACACACACACACACGCATGCGCTGTGGCTTATGATCACTCGTTCTGTGGTGTACGTGATGACAGCTTTGGACAGCATTTAGTGCCTGAATTTTATGAGGGCTTTGTGTGATCATTCTGAGCACATCATCTGGACACACACACACACACACACACACAGCTGCAATTTTGATTTCCAAACTAAAATCCTTAATGCCTGACACCAAACCTAATAAACAGACACATGAACTCTTTTGTTCAAACCAAGAAACTGTCATTTTGCGTCATTTTTTAAAGGAGAAGTTCACTTCCAGGACAAAAATCTACAGATAATTTCCTCACCCCCTGGTCATCCAAGATGTCCATGCCTTTCTTTCTTCTCCATATAGTGGACTTCAATGGGTCTGTAGCTCCGCCTACGTCACGCGTGACCTTTTGACGTGATTACGTAGTACGTGCATCCCAGAGCTAGTACTAGATGAGCTTTTGTGGTTAAAAAGTATACAATTTTTTTATTTCTTCAAGAAAATGACCGATGATGTGGCTAGATAAGAGCCTCCTTCCTGGTCTGGGATCGTTTAGAGCTGCATTTAAACTACATACATCAAACTCAGGGGCACCATAGAAGTCCACTATATATCCTCAGAAAACATCATTCTTTATGACTGAAGAAAGAAAGACATGAACATCTTGCTTGGCAAGGGGGTGAGGAAATTATCTGTAGATTTTTGTCCTGGAAGTGAACTTCTCCTTGAAGAAGATTTTATTATCATTTTAACCGAACACAGCTGGTATAATAGAGTAAAATAACCCCTCCTCCTTCATGGTGCTACATTAAACACAACACTACTATAGACAGAACACACACACACACACACACACACACTGACACTAAAGTACTAAATAAAATGCTTGTGTGCAAACAGGGCAAGACTGGACAATATAATAATTTATTCATTAATTAATAATTCATTAAGGGACAGTAAAGCGCTGACCAGGACACAGTTTTCTAATGAATAAGGTGCAGTAGTAAAATGCTGTGGATGTATATAAATATAAAAGACAGCAGCAAAGAAAAGATAACGTGTTACGTCTTGTCTAGTTTTAGTTTCTTCTCCAACGTTGTGTTTAAGGGGAAAGAATAACGATCCACCTTGTTCTTAGGATGTGTAATCTCCTGACATGATGCTGAACAGATGATGATACAGTCTGGGATAGAAAGAAATCAGCCCCAGTGCTGCTTCTTTATACTGTATTGTATTGTATCTAGTTTTATTACACACACTGGTGGTGGTGGTGGTGGTGGTGGTGGTGCACAAAAGTATAAAGTAATCCAGGGATGATTGAGTTTGGGTTGATTTTATATGGTGAGCGATGAGCTATGAAGGAGAGCCATGCTAGGCTAATCCATTAATAGCAGCCTCTCCTGCTCTCGTCTGTCTGACATTGTGGGATTTTGTGTTGTTCTTTAATGCACACACACACACACACACACACACATACACATTCTCTACTTCCTGTCTGAGCTCTCATTTACTGCACTTCACTGTAATGAAGTAGATTTGTTTTAGAGAAAGCAGACAAATGTACCCACGATTGGTAACACAAGATCACGCAGAGTGGTGCGGTAATTCGGTCCTTCTCTCTTTCTCTTTCTATTTCAAGTGAGGCAGACCTCTCTCTCTCTCTCTGTGTCTCTCTTTCTCTTGCTGTAGCTCTCCCCCCTCTCTATCTCTCTCTCTCTTGCTCTCCTTCTCTTGGTCTCTCTCTCTCTCTCTCGCTATAGCTCTCTCTATCTCTCTCTCTCTCTCTTGCTCTCCTTCTCTTGGTCTCTCTCTCTCTCTCTCTCTCTCTCTATCACTGTCCCTCTCTCTTGCTCTCCTTCTCTCACTCATTCTCTCTCTCTCTTGCTGTAGCTTTCTCTTGCTCTCCTATTCTCTCTCTCTCTCTCTCTTGCTCTCTCTCTCTCTCTCTCTCTCTCTCTCTCTCTTACAAACACACACTCTGGCGTACTCTCTTTCCTTCCTTTCCTGTTTTTCCCTCTGCTCTCTGGAGTGTCCATCATGGTCAGCAGCTTAGGAGTGGAAAAAAACAGCGTGTCAGTTTCGAGAAAGCGCCAGAGAAACAGAAAATTGCAGCTCTTCTCATGCATACATTTTTTATGTTTCTAATTGGTCTTGCATAGATCTCATTAACTCGCCTAATAAAAGGCTGTTACAGTGAGAACTTTTGCGAACGTTACTGATGTGGTTTCTATTAAAAGCGTTAAAGGAGTCTCAGAGTCGTTCTTCCCACAGGGAATTACAGTTGGCGCTGGTTCGGTGAGAGAGAGAGAGAGAGAGAGAGAGAGAGAGAGAGAGAGAGAGAAAGAGAGCGAGAGAGAGAGAGAGAGAAAGAGATAACGAGGCTAGTAAAAAGTCAACTACAGACATTTATTAATAGTCTAATTCTTCTGATAAAGAGAAGACGCAGAGATCACAATATCACATTTTCTGTATTAAAATTTGCTGGAGGTGCAAGTCTTATTGGGAAAGAGATGGATGGTTGTGTAATGGTTTACTTTCGCCGTCATATGACTGAGCATTTGCTGAGTGAAGTATTACTCTAGTGGGCTCCAGTAGTAGTTCATAACTTTTTTTTTTTTGCAGAGGCCAGCCCTGCTCATGTCTGGAAATCATTATGCTTTTTATGGACAGAAAAAACCCACTGACCTTTTTATGAGGTTTCGGGTACTTAGAGGAAATGGCCTCTAGAGGGTGCTGGATGCACAAAGTGCCTCTGAATTATTCATCGAAACACTGAGATAAACAGCAAGGTCCTTAAGAGCATCGTGCGGCATGAATATCCAATCGTCATAAGGATGACATAAACATCTTTCGGTCACTGAGACAATGAACGATGATGGACACGACCCTGGAGTGAGCCCTGATGGACGCACAGTGTTTCTGGGATATTCTCCAGTTCCACGATACTGATCAGGGTTAAAATATTAAAAGCTTTGAAAACAAACACGTGCACCCAGGGATCATTTTAAATAAAGAAATAAACTCTGCTGATATTTTTGTTACAGATTTATTTTATGAAAATATTTAGGCTCATTATTTCAATGCGTAGAAAATATTTTGGCAATTTTATTCGACCCTGAGAGATTTTTTATTTGTTTATTTTTTGTTATCCGGCTTATTATATTGTATTGACATTTCAATTCAAGTGACAGGACACACTGGATTAGCATGTTTGCCTCACATCTCCGAGGTTAGGGGGTTCGATTCCTGCCTTTACCCTGTGTGTGGGGAGTTTATAAGTCCTCCTTGTGCTTCGGGGTTTCCTCCAGATACCCCAGTTTCCTTCTCTAGTCCAGACATGCATTATAGGCTGACAGACTTTAAATGAAAATCTAAATCTTTAAATTCTATGTAGTATGTAAATGGGTATGGAAGTGTGTGTGTGTCCAGAGTGTCCCCTGCCATCTGCCTTATGTCTCCTGAGGCTCAATTTGACCCTGTGTAGGATAAACACTACAGAAAAATGGATGGATTTTCAAGTGACAAGCCAACTTCTAAATAAAAAAATATATATATATTCACAGATCCCATTTTAAAAAACACCGAGATGAAGAAGAGCAGCTTACTGAAGATGAATGCAAATTAAGTCTTTGTGAACATGATAAACAGGTCTGAAAGCCTCTGATGAGCACTCGGTAATCAAGTCTTTATGATTTAAAAAGAAGGAGTTTCTGCGAACGGATCTAAAACCTGGCAAAGAAGAACATTTAGAAAATGTTAGTAACCCTTTAAGTAAACCTCGAAAATAGATCACTGTATTTGATGCAGACAAGCATTAAGGAAAAAATTTATTTTGGCTTTAAGGGTTTTCTATCGCCGCAAGCTGCTCTTTTCAGCTGAAATGGAGCGCAGCATGGGACACGTGCAAGAGGCCTGGTGTAGTGTAAATAAATATTAATGGTGATATCTAAATATGAGAAACATTTGGGACGATTCAGAGATAACATTAGAGCCAAGGGACATCCTTCTACCCTAATTTTTAAACAAAAAAATTAAAAAAAAAAATTGTTTATACAGTTTTGAATACACTCGCTGGCCACGTTATTAGGAACATAAAGTGCTCGTTCTGCCAAGCTTCCAATGAGCGAGTGTGTCACCTTTTCCTAATAAATTGGCCAGCTGCATTGTATACCGGATCATGTGCAAGTCATAAAATCCATGCAGATGCAGCTCAAGCGCTCCAGTTAACCTTCACATCAGAAAAAATGTGATGCCACAAATGATGACTGACCACAGCGTGATTATTGGTGCCCGACTGGTTTGAGTCGAGATTTTCACATACAGCAGTCTCTAGAGATTATATAGAAAGGTGTGAGAAAGGGGAAAAAACTTCCATTGAGCAGAGGTTCTGTGCTGATGAGAAAGCTCAGAGCACAACAGCCAGCCTGGTTCAAGCTGCCCAGTGGCTCAGATCACTCTGTACAGCCGTGGTGAGCAGAAAAGCATCTCAGAACACACACCAGTGCTAAAACTTTGATGTGACGAGATACAACAGCAGAAAACCACTTCTGTACACCATCAACAGGAATCTGAAGCTACAGTGGACGCATCATCATCAAAAAATAGTTGGATATTTGTTGGTTGCATTTCCTGCAAACTCAGAAACTTTCTGTTTCTTTGGAATCATCATGGACTACAATGAACCTCTTCACGGCAGTAACTCCCCGGATGATGGAATTTTTATTTGTGATAAAAATTCTTAATGTTTTTGAGATTTTTTTTTGCTTGATTTGGTGAAATCACAAGCGCAGGATTCTTCTTGTAAACTCAGTGAATACGTTTGGAATTCCTTTCTATGAAGCTGTACTCATGTTCATAGAGGCTGAATATGTCTTTCTCTAAGGACATCTTGGGGAAAATCCTCTTGATTTCGGTTCACATCATCAAGAACTCTTAAAGGGAATGACTAGAATTGAACTGGGGTGATGAACACCGCTCTTCCTCGAGATTTTCCCCATCAGTCTAACAATCTCAATATTCGGACATTGTCTCAAAGAAGCTGCACAGCAGTACAGATAAATAGAAGTTTAAAGCTACTACGAGGATGGCAAGAAAAACTCCCTGAGATGATATGAGGAAGAAACCTTGAGAGGAACCAGACCCAGAAGGGAACCTCGTCCTCATTTGAGTGACACTGGACAGGAAATAATGCAAATGTAAATAATGTCCTTTCTACAACAGTTTATAGTCATAAAGAATTGTGCAACCAAGAGCTCCTGAGGAAATAATAGGTCAGCATAATTTCTGAGTTCATTATTGACTTAGCACTTATTCCTTCCTGCTGAAAGCTGACTGATGCAACAGCAGTTCAGAGACGGTGTGATAGTCTCCAAGTGGTTCTATCCACAGCAGTCCTCTGGATCTATCTCCAGCAGCAGTGAGCACCACCAAGCGACAGGACTCCAACCATGGGTAGAGCGTCTGGATGGATCAGGCAAGAAGAAGTGGTGGCAATGAAAACTCAGCTCAGGAGTGGGATGTATACCACGACAAAGCTGAGTCAGTTAGTATGGTGCTCTAATCGATAAGTTATGCCTAATTGTCTCTGCAGCTTCCCACTTAAATTCACAGATAGACAATTTTACATATAATGGACTTGCAGCTGAGATTCGTTAAAGCAATGAATAAACCTCCTCATCATCATTTCATGACATTTCATAGCAGTTACATCTGAAGGAAAGCAAAACCTTCCCCATGCCCAAACATCAACCCTAACGTCAGACACAATCTGCCTCATTAATGGTCTTAAAGCTGTGATTTCTGCTCAGATACACCAGTGCAGTTAGCTTGATCTGATGACTTACTCCATCTTTCTAAACTTTCTAACCAGGGGTGGACCAGGCAGCTCTGGAAAGAAGGATTGGTTATACTACTGGAAACCCAGAACACTGGGAGCTCAGGAGTGGGATGTATAGCTTGACAAAAAGAGAGAGAGAGAGAGAGAGAGAGAGAGATATTAGGTGTGTTTCTGATCATGTGATGTTTAAAGACATCCTGCATCCAGATTCTCTCATAGGTGTCCGGTCAGGTTGAGACCCAGTGGCTGTCATATCTGAAGACCACAGCATGTAATTTATAACATTTTCATCCTGAACGAAATCTTTCAGTGATAAAGTCGATCAGATTTCATTTGTAGTCATGCAACACCAAAATACATAACAGTGTACAAGAGTTGCAGACTTTTCCTTAACATCTGTATATGCCAGATGCTAAAACCGCCATAAACTCTAAATCCACATCCCTGTGTTTTTGTGTGTGTGTGTGTGTGTTTATTATTACTCAAGCCCAGGATGTTTTACTCGGAGCCTCCACACCGTTACAGCAACATTGTGCTCTTCCCGAGACGTTTATTTGGTTAACGTTCTTGTTTCAGCCACAAGTTCAGTTTCACTTGGCTGTCCCGAGACGTTTTTATGAAAACTCAAATAACAGCCAGGCGGCCAGCTAACTTTCAACCGCTTTGCTAAAAACAACAAATTTACAACAAAATTACATTTCCGTTTCACAATCCCGAGTTCTGCACATGTCAAAATATAGAGGAGACGAGAAACACCGTGGAGAACTCAAATCAGATTCACAGACTGGTTCTGGCAAAGAGCCAGGTTATAAAATCCTATTCTGAATGGACGTATTTATAATCAGCCCTGGTCAAGTCCACTTCTTGGAGCAGTGCAAAAAAATCCCACCATGTTCTTGATGTTCCAGTGAGGTACGAACCTCACTTCTATTGGATGATGTAGAATAATCGTGTAGAAAATGTTGGAGGAAAATTCTCTGAAGTCTATTTATTTTTAAATATTGTTTATGACATGATTTTAGGTTTCACAATTGAATAACATGCCAGTACAATTACAAACAGCAAGCCAGATGTTTTTTTTATACGGGGGGGGGGGGGACTCGTAAATTGTTTGTTTATTTATTTATTTGTTTGCTTATGTATTTATATATTCCTTCACTCTTTCATTTGTTCTCGGTTGTTTGTTTCTATTCATTGGATTTGTGTGTTTATTTGTCTGTTTGTTATTGTTCTTTTGTTCATCTGTTTGTTTATCCTTTTATTTATTTATTTATTTATTTATTTATTTATTTATTTATTTATTTATTTATTCAGTTCTTTCTTTGTTTGCTTATATGCATTTCCATATTCAGTTAGTCATTTGTGTCTTTACATGTTTATTTGTTTATTTACTTGTTCATTCAGCTGTTTTGTTTGATGCGTTTATTTTTGTTTGCAAGCAGAACAGCCGTTTTTTTTCTGCGAACAGCTAATATTCACCTGTGTATCTGAGCAGAAATAACAGCTTTAAGCCCATTAATGAGGCAGATTGTGAATGAAGTTAGGGTTGATGTTTGGGCATGAGGAAGGGTTTGCAGCTGTTGCTTTTCTTCAGACGTAACCGCTGTGAAATGTAGTAAAGGTGATGTGGAGGTTTATTCGTTGCTGTAATGTTTATGCTGTTTGTTTTAGAGGAAATCTGCTCCGGTCCCCCAGTCGTCTCGGCTGCTCAGAGAGTTGTATTTGTATTTTCAGTAGTAAGTAAGCATAAGTACATTATATATAGTCGGTCAATTTAAATGGCAAGCCGCAGAGACAGTTAGGCATAACTAATCGATTACTGCACCATACTAACTATCAACTTGTTTTTACAACATTGTATTTTTGTAGATTTGCTTTTGAAATACATTTTATTTTATTTTATTTTTTTATTTTATTTTTATTTTGTTTTAAACACTGTGATACTGAATGGCAGGATCAGGGAGTCGTGTGTGTGTTTGTGTGTGTGTGTTTGTGTGTGTCAGAGACACCTAGTCCACAGTAACACGGGTAGTAATATATAAAAAAGTTATTTATCCAACCCCAACGAGTACAACAGAAAACCTGGCATCAGGAGCTGCACAGTGGGTGTCTGACCCTTGACCTTTATGTCATTTCCACCATTAACCTTGGGTTTGGCATCATGAGCATAAAACACGCTTTCTTGCAAACTCTCATTGTCTCAAAGCAGAGAAAGAAGAAATGGTCACAATGAAAACGCAGAAGACTGGGAGTTGTGTAAATGTAAACAGAATAAGTGTAGATGTAAACAGATATAGTGTAGATGTAAACAGATATAGTTTAGATGTAAACAGATATAGTGTAGATGTAAACAGAATAAGTGTAGATGTAAACAGATATAGTGTAGATGTAAACAGATTTAGTGTAGATGTAAACAGATATAGTTTAGATGTAAACAGATATAGTGTAGATGTAAACAGAATAAGTGTAGATGTAAACAGATATAGTGTAGATGTAAACAGAATAAGTGTAGATGTAAACAGATATAGTGTAGATGTAAACAGAATAAGTGTAGATGTAAACAGATATAGTGTAGATGTAAACAGAATAAGTGTAGATGTAAACAGATATAGTGTAGATGTAAACAGAATAAGTGTAGATGTAAACAGATATAGTGTAGATGTAAACAGAATAAGTGTAGATGTAAACAGATATAGTGTAGATGTAAACAGATTTAGTGTAGATGTAAACAGATATAGTTTAGATGTAAACAGATATAGTGTAGATGTAAACAGAATAAGTGTAGATGTAAACAGATATAGTGTAGATGTAAACAGAATAAGTGTAGATGTAAACAGATATAGTGTAGATGTAAACAGAATAAATGTAAATGTAAACAGAATAAGTGTAGATGTAAACAGATATAGTGTAGATGTAAACAGAATAAGTGTAGATGTAAACAGATTTAGTGTAGATGTAAACAGATATAGTGTAGATGTAAACAGAATAAGTGTAAATGTAAACAGATATAGTGTAGATGTAAACAGAATAAGTGTAGATGTAAACAGATATAGTGTAGATGTAAACAGAATAAGTGTAGATGTAAACAGATATAGTGTAGATGTAAACAGATTTAGTGTAGATGTAAACAGATATAGTTTAGATGTAAACAGATATAGTGTAGATGTAAACAGATATAGTGTAGATGTAAACAGGTATTGTGTAGATGTAAACAGAATAAGTGTAGATGTAAACAGATATAGTGTAGATGTAAACAGAATAAGTGTAGATGTAAACAGATTTAGTGTAGATGTAAACAGATATAGTGTAGATGTAAACAGAATAAGTGTAAATGTAAACAGATATAGTGTAGATGTAAACAGGTATTGTGTAAATGTAAACAGATATAGTGTAGATGTAAACAGATATAGTGTAGATGTAAACAGAATAAATGTAAATGTAAACAGATATAGTGTAGATGTAAACAGATATAGTGTAGATGTAAACAGATTTAGTGTAGATGTAAACAGATATAGTGTAGATGTAAACAGATATAGTGTAGATGTAAACAGATTTAGTGTAGATGTAAACAGATTTAGTGTAGATGTAAACAGATATAGTGTAGATGTAAACAGAATAAGTGTAGATGTAAACAGATTTAGTGTAGATGTAAACAGATATAGTGTAGATGTAAACAGAATAAGTGTAAATGTAAACAGATATAGTGTAGATGTAAACAGGTATTGTGTAAATGTAAACAGATATAGTGTAGATGTAAACAGATATAGTGTAGATGTAAACAGAATAAGTGTAGATGTAAACAGATATAGTGTAGATGTAAACAGAATAAGTGTAGATGTAAACAGATTTAGTGTAGATGTAAACAGATATAGTTTAGATGTAAACAGATATAGTGTAGATGTAAACAGATATAGTGTAGATGTAAACAGAATAAGTGTAGATGTAAACAGATATAGTGTAGATGTAAACAGAATAAGTGTAGATGTAAACAGATTTAGTGTAGATGTAAACAGATATAGTGTAGATGTAAACAGAATAAATGTAAATGTAAACAGATATAGTGTAGATGTAAACAGATATAGTGTAGATGTAAACAGATATAGTGTAGATGTAAACAGAATAAATGTAAATGTAAACAGATATAGTGTAGATGTAAACAGATATAGTGTAGATGTAAACAGAATAAGTGTAGATGTAAACAGATTTAGTGTAGATGTAAACAGATATAGTGTAGATGTAAACAGATATAGTGTAGATGTAAACAGATATAGTGTAGATGTAAACAGAATAAGTGTAGATGTAAACAGATTTAGTGTAGATGTAAACAGATATAGTGTAGATGTAAACAGAATAAGTGTAGATGTAAACAGATTTAGTGTAGATGTAAACAGATATAGTGTAGATGTAAACAGATATAGTGTAGATGTAAACAGGTATTGTGTAAATGTAAACAGATATAGTGTAGATGTAAACAGGTATTGTGTAGATGTAAACAGATATAGTGTAGATGTAAACAGGTATTGTGTAGATGTAAACAGATATAGTGTAGATGTAAACAGATATAGTGTAAATGTAAACAGGTATTGTGTAGATGTAAACAGATATAGTGTAAATGTAAACAGATTTAGTGTAGATGTAAACAGATATAGTGTAAATGTAAACAAATATAGTGTAAATGTAAACAGATCTAACTGTAAACAGATATAGTGTAAATGTAAACAGATCTAACTGTAAACAGATATAGTGTAAATGTAAACAGATCTAATTGTAAACAGATATAGTGTAAATGTAAACAGATCTAACTGTAAACAGATATAGTGTAAATGTAAACAGATCTAACTGTAAACAGATATAGTGTAAATGTAAACAGATATAGTGTAAATGTAAACAGATCTAATTGTAAACAGATATAGTGTAAATGTAAACAAAATATGCAAAATAGGGCGAGTCCAAAGTGAGCACACATGTACATTAAGTAAATTAAAATAAGTAATTGAAGAATACATATCTATTGCCACGAAGAGTGTTTATTGCACATCTAATAGTTTTGAGTGTTGTGAGTATTGTTTGATCAGCTAGAATTTAGTTCTACAATGGAACTTGGGTAGAAACTATTTAGGAGCATCACGGTAAGCTCCGCCATCTTGAGATAGATGTGTGATGTCACAGTCACATGACAATCATCACACCAGCCACATTCTTGGTCGGCATTTAGTGAGAAAACGTTAGGTCTCACGATTCGGTGTTAAGCGTGAAGTAGAATGAAGTGTGTGCGACTGCAAGCAACTGGGATGAATAGGATCATGACAGCGTTCTGGTATTGACGCTCCAGAGAGAATCAGCATGATGGTTATAAACATGACTGCCATCTGCTCTCAGTAGAGACACAGGCGTCCTTCGTCCACATGCTCCCGTTTTATTAGACTTGACAAGTCCGCCTCTTACAGCGCACCATTACCGTGTTTATTTTGTCAAGGTTGCAGAGTTGAGTGCCATGTTAGTCTACAGAAACCGTTTGTTTTCTTCTACATTAAGCTTTTAGCACTTAGAGCAGAGAAGCGTCTGTTCTGTCGAAGGTTTCAGGATTTCGGTCCAACACACTGACATTTCTCACTGTCTGTGCTGCACATCATCATATACACACACGGCCTTGAGGAAATAACAAAAACAGTGGAGTACACTGCAACCAATTGCTGTCAGTTTTGTAGGAAAATCTGACAATAACATCCTCTATGATGAATTTACAGCGAATTGGTGTCGTATTTTACAGCATTCTGGGAGCTTTTTAATCGTTTCCATTGAATTACAGCAATCCAGCTTTTCCTAAAGAATTGTTATCTATAAGTGTTTGTTTTTTATCTCGTTTGATGGACTTAATTTTTTAATAATGTTAAATAAATTCTATTTAGATGGGAATTCTTTTCAGATTTTCTAGTTTATCCCTAACTTGAACCATACAGAATATTCAATTCAGATCAATTTTATTCGCATAGCGCTTTCAACATGGACATTGCCTGAAAGAAGCTTTACAGAATTATAAAAATTTCTAATTTTATAATTGCAGTTTAGTGGTACACGTGGTTAAGGCTCTGGGTTGAGGATCAGGGTTCAAGCCGAAGCACCACCAAGCTCCACTGTTGGGCCCTTAACCCTCTCTGCTCCAGAGGGCGCTGTATCATAGCTGCCCCTGCGATCTGACCCCGACTTCCTCAGCTGGAATATGCGAAGAAAAGAATTCCACTGTGCTGTAATGTATGTGTGGCGATAATAAAGTCTTCATGCCCTCAGTTCTCTCTCTTCTCTCTATATGTATCAAGTGAGCCCGAGGCAACAGTAGTGAGAAAAAACTCCTTGAGATGACATGAGAAGAATCCTTAAGAGGAACCAGACTCAAACGGGAACCAGGAAAACATTAAAAAATCTCAGATACACTTATCACAGACGCACTTATCCTTATAGTAATATACAGAAGTGCCTTTGAATTGTCTGTGAACGAATAAATTGATACTGGTTTTATACATAGTGCTAGATAGAAGTGTTTTTGGAGGATTTAGATGTCATGACATGTAGAGGAAGTTCATTTCACCAACTAGGTGCCACGGTTATGTTATTTGGGAAACGCCATTATCAAGAACGATGTATATTTATCTCATTAACACAAGTGAGCAGTTGAGGGTTAAGGGTCTTGTTCAAGGACCCAGCAGTGGCAGTGTTTGGATTTCAACTCACAACCTTCCAAGCTGTGATCCAACATCTTAACCACTGAGCTCTATCTCACTCCTTATTGTTCAAACCAAAGAGGAATATTTTACTGGCTGAGAGTTCATCAGTGGACTCGACCCTGACCTTAAATCTCCTTCTCGTTTTGATTAATACAAACATTTCAAACTTGCACTTGCATCCTCGCCTGTATTCCTGGTAATCCCCCACTCCTCTCGTTTTACGTCTCGGACCCGAGGGAACATATTACTCGCAATTAGAGAGCATTAAATACTCTCAGAGACACAAAAAAGGCACATCCTAGATTGCTATGACGTTGTTTTACAAGCTGATAACACTAGCCAGATGCAATAGCACACCACATTAACACGGGCCTGCAAACAATTCAAGTATCTACAGTGTCCGTGTCTGGAGCTCTTTACTGAAAGAAAAATAAAAGAAATAAAACATTAAAAGAAGAAAATTCAGTGCAGGAAAATAATGTAGTAGTTTGGTAGCATGTTACTTAAGATAGTACCAGGGATCTGATGTGTTAAGGAGAAAAAAAAAGGAAAAAGCATTTGCTCTTCCTGAAAAATAGTCAATGAGGAGCTACATATCAAAGGGACAGCTCATGTTGGACATTTGGGGGACGAAGTTAGGGAGGCCAGATTAAGATGGTTTGGACATGTTCAGAGGAGGGAGAGTGAGTATATTGGTAGGAGAATGTTGGACATGAAGCTGCCAGGCAGGAGGCAAAGAGGAAGGCCAAAGAGGAGATATATGGATGTAATAAATGAGGATATGAAGCTAGTGGGTGTGTTGAGGATGCAGAAGATAGGGATAGGTGGAGAGAGATGATTCGCTGTGGCGACCCCTGAAGGGAAAAGACGAAAGAAGAAGACTTTTTATCCATTTGTATTTACATTTAATGTTCAACATCAACAATAACCATGCTTTTCTTCTGGAACATCTGTGACATAAGTTAGTTCCTGATTATGGCAGCTTTAAACTAGCAGTCTTTCCCTCACCAGCAATTTTTGCCTCAGAAAAATAATGTTATTGGTTTTCCATTTGGTTATGTGGAGTATCTGCTATACAAGTCCCTGTAAACTAGCTGTTGCTATAGAAACCATATCAAAAGGAGCGCATTAATATTAATATATGGTTTCAAGTACAGCCAAAACTATTGTCAGAATAATTAATCAACACCTTCTGACCAATCAGATTAGAGGATTCAACACTGCTGTGGTTTAACATCCATGATATTGGTACAGTGGATGATGTCACTACCTCTGTTTCAAAGAATAGATGATGTCACTACTTCTGTTTCAGAGGACAGATGATGTCACTGCCTCTGTTTCAGAAGACAGATGATGTCACTGCCTCTGTTTCAAAAAATAGCTTATGTCATTACCTCTCTTTCAGAGGACAAATGATGTCACTACCTCTGTTTCAAAGAATAGATGATGTCACTACCTCTGTTTCAAGGACGGATGATGTCACTACCTCTGTTTCAAAGAATAGATGATGTCACTGCCTCTGTTTCAAAGAATAGATGATGTCACTGCCTCTGTTTCAGAGCATGGATGATGTCACTACCTCTGTTTCAAAGAATAGATTATGTCACTACCTCTCTTTCAGAGGACATCATGTCACAGCCTCTGCTTCAAAGAATAGATGATGTCACTACCTCTGTTTTAAAGAATCGATGATGTCACTACCTCTGTTTCAGAGGACAGATGATGTCACTACCTCTGTTTCAGAGGAACGGATGATGTCACTACCTCTGTTTTAAAGAATCGATGATGTCACTACCCCCCTTTCAGAAGACAGATGATGTCACTACCTCTGTTTTAAAGAATCGATGATGTCACTACCCCCCTTTCAGAGGACAGATGATGTCACTACCCCTGTTTCAACGAATAAATGATGTCACCACCTCTGTTTCAAAGAATAGATGATGTCACTACCCCTGTTTCAGAGGACAGATGGTGTCAGTACCTCTGTTTCAGAGGACAGATGATGTCACTACCCCTGTTTCAAAGAATAAATGATGTTACTACCTCTGTTTCAGAGGACAGATGATGTCACTACCTCTGTTTCTGTTTGCTGTCTGTTTTGTCTTGCTTCCTTTTCCTAATATGAAGTCTGTCCCCATGTTACGGCCAAATTTAAAGCAGCAACTATAAATTTATGTACCTGCTATTTAGTAACGTGACTTGTTACTGATTCGTTTTCACCATCATCAAATTAAAAATAAAAAATATGTTTTAATTTTTTGCTTAGTGCCTGTTAAGCCTCTACAGGTCAGATCTTTTGTTGTTGAACAAATCTGTTACCTATTCTTCTTCTCGAAGCCCCAACTCAGTTATTGCATCACTGAGGTGTAACTATTACATGCGATGTAATCCAACTTAAGCCCTGATTCACCAACAGTATGGTCTCTATTGTCCTAAGTTGTTTTTGACCATGGTGTGGGGATGGGGGACGCTTTGTAGGAAACAATAAGCAGGAACATGTTTACACATTACAACTGTCTTCTTTAAGACACGAACTATAATAAAAAGAGCAAAAGATGCTGTTCTTCGTTGTTAAATGACTTTACTAGATTCTGATTTATAAGCCAGCTGGGGTCTGACTCACACCAAATCTGCCTCACCATTTGTTGTGATCATATGTGGTACTGGTTGTGTTGGTCTTCTGGAAATTTGTGAGTCATTCAAATATGTGCTATCAAGAGGGATAAAAAAGCATGTTCAGCTTCAGACTGGCATATTATGCAATGGCATACAGTTTAGAAAATCTTCAGTTTTGGAAATCTTCTGCCCATAATACTCTCAGATTCCTGTTCTTGGTGTGCTCTTCCATTTTTGTATCCCATCATCCACAAGGTTAGGCATGGTGAGCTTTCTGAGATGCTTTTCTGCTCATCACGGCTGTGAGTTCCTGTCAACTCAAATCCAGCTCTGGTTGTTATCTTCATCAGTGAGGCATTTCTACCATGAGTACTACAGCTCAGTGGATGTTCTTGGACCATTCTGTATAAATTCTAGAGACAGTTGTGAATAAGAAGAGCTGGAAATGAGCAGAAATACTCCTAGCATGTAAAAATGCTATTTCTAAAGATATTCAGTTGGATTCATGTCACAAACTTTGTACAGAATTCATTGACTGGAGAGGAATTTTGCGGTATGTTCGTTTTAAAAGCCACAAGGTTTTTATTTTTCCTCTGCAGGTCATGCAGGTGTATTTTTATTACAGAAAATAATAGAGAAAAATAGTGTAACTAACAGTTAATTACATGTCCGTGTTGACATCCAGAGTCCATAGTATAAGGTCAATAATAATTTCTGATGTTATGACATACTTTTAGATCCATTATATTCCAGACAATTCCATGTCTGTTGTTTTACATGTCAATAACGCTTCTGTGGGCGTTATTTTTGAGTCATGCTGTCATGATATTCATTTATTATTCTGCTTGATTGTTCTGTTGAAATTTCTCCAAATGGGAATGGGCAGGAGACGAGGATCCAGTAGTCGCCTTTCACATCATTTTGATGCACATCCATGCATCACATCAATGCGTTCTCATTAATAACACACTGAACCATGGTTCCCATAGACCCTGATATTAGTTTGCTGGACCAGGTTTCAGTTTTTCTGCTGCATACTAAGCAGATTAAATTATATATATTTTGTGCCAGAAGACTGCACATACAATTATGCTTCTGTAAGGTGATTAATAATCCCACCCTACTGATCAATACCAAAAGCCTCTTTCAGCTGACACGCGATTGACACTGACACTCACTGAGTTGTTGACCGAATGAGTCGCTCCTTATGTTGACTATTCCTTTGAGAGTCTAATCTGTCTCTAATTATGACCAACTGGGGTTTTGGAGACTCTCCGGGACGAGCTCATGTTTTGTTTGCTTTCCCTCGACTCACCCTTAGGCCTTGAATGCACAGTGGCCCAGGCAGCATGTTCTTTTCAGGTGACATCATGTCGCCGGGGACATCTGGCTAAAGAAGCCATGTCAAACCAGGCCCTATCCCCAACGCTGTGAGGGCCTGCTATCTGAAAATTGTACATGACCAGCGTTGAACCCCTGAGACCTTAAGTGATCGATTAAAGAGGGAATAAATGGGTGGAAAAGCTCACATGTAGGTCCACTACCCTGAAGCGAGCACACAGCTCTCATCTTACCTACAGTGCTGTGGGGACTATTCAGTTGCTTGTTCGAGTTACAAGGATGAATTGTTTAACCTTCGGGATGCTTTTTGAGCGCGATCGATATAGGAAAAGGATCCGAGCCAGACTCCTCTGAGTACGGATAGAGAGGACTCCTCTGTGAACATTTTTTGTGCAAGACTTTTTGTCAATATATAAGAAGAGGTAATGAATACGAAGGTAAGAATATGTTCTGTGTACTGAGCATTGAAATTTTTTTTAGTCCATCTAACATTAGATTTTCATCTCTATAAAACATCGCTGAATTAAAGTAATGAAATAATTCAGTTATCCAGAAGGCTGGTTGGAATGAGCAAGATTATTTTTCCGTCCGTCGTTTGCTATTAAGTTTATTTATTACACTTTGCACTTTATTACAACAGTTATTACACTTTCAGCTCTCTGGAATTGCTGCGTTTCACTGATTTGTCTAGGAGTTGTGCGAATTGTGAGCCACACTTTAAGACCACCTCTCATTTGATCCAAGTTAACGTACATGTATTTGTTGAACTTTGTACACAAGTCTCCCTTCAAATCCTGACCGTATTTAACGAAGGCTACAGGCGTTTAACGAGGACCAACTGAAGAGGCTGTTGTGTAGCGTCTGTCGAATTAAAGTTGTTTATCGGTTGAAGTACTTTTAGAAATAACCCGTACATGTGAGGACATCACCTCATCAAAAAGTTAGACTTGAGTTAAGCTTGTGATCAGGAGCAGATTTGCCTCAGAGGCCCCTGCTGTAAACAGCTGTTCCATGCTTAGCACTTAATTGTCTTAGCCGTGACTGTCTGCGTCTATGAGCTGTTTTTTTGTTTGTTTTTTTCCCGGTGGTGGGCTTTTTGGGTTTGTTTGTTGGCTTGTTTTTCGTTGATGTTATTGAACCCAATGGATTGCCTTGAAATGGATTCCTTTCAAGGATGAAGGAACTGGGAATGGGAATCTGGGAATGTTTTCCTTTTCTTTCAGAATTATATTTAAATACAGAATTGTGCATTATTGAAATCTGCAGTATAGAATACAAAGCGAATAAAATCACTGTACAACAATTTGTCGTGTTTTATTTTTTACTAAATACACTTGCATCGTTTTTTCGTAAGAGTATCGCTAGACTAGGAATTTTTATTTATATTTTCTTATTATTTTATATTATATTATATATTAATTAATCAGTGAAACTTTATGGAAATATTTCAAGACAAACTCCCAGTGAAATATTTCAGTTTCCGCCGTCAGTACAGCAAGTTATCAGTGATATTCGCGCTTCCTGTCCGTGTTATCGAACGAACACACAAGCCGCTGAACTGTAAAACTCTTGCTATATTCAGCATTTTGATTAAAGACTGAGCTTCTTGTCAGAATCAGTGATAAGCTGACATTTAAAACAGCAATAACAGGTTGTCAGAAACATCTCCTCAGAACCATTTATTGCTATCAGTTACCACATCATTACAGATTAACGCAGCTTCACATCATATGAGATCACTGAGGGTAACTAAGCGCTTTGGCTTTCAGGAGGATTGACTGTAAGCCTTTGTAGGACTTTGTTTGTTACGGTTATTAATACAGATAATAAAACGCTCATCCTTTTTATCGATAGCTCGGTCGAGATGTAGGTGAAGAACATTACGCTCGGCTCTAATCTGAGCAAGCTCCGGTTCCAGGATTTGTCCAGCGTCAGATTAGAAGAACACATTGTCATAAATCTGCCTACCAACCTGGCCGGAACGAGGGGTGGGTGGGTGGGGTGGGTCATCCGTCATATATAAAGCCACTTGTCCTCTGGGTATTTTTCACACCATTGGCTCAGGTCCGACTTTTTTGCTCATACATATCCAACAGTTTTGTATCTGTTGAAGCTCAGAACAATTAATGTAATTATTTTAAGCAGTAGTCCTTTTCGAAACTTTTTGCCGGACTTTCCCATTGATTAGTTAAGCACTAATGACCATACGCTTCGATCCGTGATCCGTTTCTCAAACCTTAGAACTTATGAGCTTTCTGTGGTAATAACTACGCAGCTCTTGTTGTTGTTGTTGTGCCTTAAAGAGCGTAGTGATGAATTACTGTATGCCGGATATGTACGAGATGCCACATGGCATGGCCGGAGGCTACACGGTCCCGGGTGGAGGTGAATATTGTATGTACGGTGGAGACGGATCTTCTTTTGGTCATTGCGAGTCTCAGCCGCTACACCACAACCCTCCTTGCGTGGAGCAGTCCTGGCCGCCCGGACAGCCGTACCCGGCCATGTACCCCGGCACTTATCCAGGCAACAACCCGGCGTTTAAGAGCGAGTTCTGCACCATGGAGGTACCCCTTAGCCACTACCAGCAGCCTGATTACTTCTCTGATAGCAGGCCTGACTTTTCTCAGATGCAGTGGATTCAGGGGCCGCATAAGAAAGGTACTGAGGAAGCGCTTGTGGATTGTGATGCATACATGTGTTAGTGGGGAGAGGTTAAAACATTTGTACTGTGATAACTGCAAAACTAAATAAAAAAGGATGTCACTGCAAAGGTTTTAAAAATACTTTACTTACTTTGTTAGAAAAACAAATAATTAGAACTTTAACACTGTAGAAATGCTGTTTTCTTAAACTGTTCTAAGCAACAGGCTCCTGTTTTTCACCCTGTGCTGCTGTAATGTTTGTTCTGTTATTTATTTGTTTGTTTAATTTATGGGGATTTGGCATGGTTAAACCTCTTATTGAATTAATTTATTATTATTATTATTATTATTATTATTATTATTATTATTATTATTATTATTATTATTATTATTATATAATTATATAATTATATATATAATTCTACACATGTGAAACACTGTGACCCCCTAAAAGGTTTGTTTGTGTTATTTTTATTCTGTTTTTTAATGATTTTATTATACATATGTACACACTCGATGCTTGTGCAAACAAAAAAAATCATTCATTAAAAGTAATTCTGTGCCAGTTAGAGTGATGGCGGTCAGTGTGGGGAGAAAAACCAATGATTTTGCTTCTCCAGCTGAGATTTATTGGCCTGTAATCAAGGTCTAAAAGCACTATTAGAGCCATCGTACAGCGTATACCTGTTTATATTTGTGTTGGACATGTTGTTAGATATCGATATTTTTGTACGGTTTGTATTGTATGTATTGTTTAGTGTATTGATTTCCCAGTATGCCAGTTGGGGTACATGTAGAGGAGGCAGATGGCCTGGTCTTACTGGGACAATGACCTTATGCGCTCTTATTGATCATAAACTTTATTGATTCATGTTCTGGAGCTCTTGGGAAGTCTTGCCTCTGGAACACGCACCGCATGAGCGATGGGGATTTAGCTTGGCTTGCTATTGATCTGTAATTTACGTGGTACTTGAATTGGAATTAGTAGTTTCCAGAACCTTAGTTGTTTTAGTTTAGTTTTTTTTTTAGGTAAGACTGTGTTTTTACGTTACTTTTAGGCGATTTTTTAATTTCTGGATCTGTATTTATTTATTTATTTATTTATTTATTTATTGCATTTTCATATTTAGATTTAAATCCAATATTTAATTCTTTTCTTTACAAAAAAAAAAGGGAAAAAATAAAATAAAAGTAAAAAAGCAATAACAAAACTGATTGAACTGTGTGAATTATTTTAACATTAATACATACTGCTTTATTGCAGTGCTACATGTAAGAATTTAATTTTTCCTAATGTAGATGTTTGCTATTTGTGTGTCCTTCACAGGGTACATACCAAGTTACCTGGACAAGGACGAACTTTGTGTAGTGTGTGGAGACAAAGCGACAGGTTACCATTACCGGTGCATCACCTGTGAGGGCTGCAAGGTAACAATCAGCACTGTGTACTGAAGTGCTTTATTTTTCTCACACCTCACCAGCTCAGAACATTTTTTTTTGTCTTTATTGATGAACGATATGATTTTTTTATCCACATTTAACATTGTGGAATGTCTAAGAAACAAGATCCTGTCATCACTATCAGCACTGTTCCTGGTATAGCAGCTAAGAAGTGTAGTTCTATAACTACAGCCTTTCTCTTGGAGTGAAAATAACAGCATTTGTCACGCTACCAAAACAATCCTGTATCCTTAAGAATTCAAGACCTTCACCATATCAATAATAACACACGTTTAATTTGTTTATATGAATTGTCCGATATACAAGTCAAGTCTGACATTGTACTGCAGGATTAACATATTAAAACCAAACGCATTGATATGAATGCAGCCTTGCAGCACTGTTGTTAAAGAAAAATAACCATCTTCATAAACACAGCTTGATATACACCCATCAGGCATAACATTATGACCACTGACAGGTGACGTGAATAAGACTGATCTCCTCATCATGGCACCTGTTAGTGGGTGGGATATATTAGGCAGCAAGTGAACATTTTGTCCTCAAAGTTGATGTTAGAAGCAGGAAAAATGGACAAGTGTAAGGATTTGAGCGAGTTTGACGAAGGGCCAAATTGTGATGGCTAGACCACTGGATCAGAGCATCTCCAAAACTGCAGCTCTTGTGGGGTGTTCCCGGTCTGCAGTGGTCAGTGTCTATCAAAAGTGTCCTTGAAGTCCTGTAAGTATCCTTTAACATTTGAGGCTACCATCTTGGTGCCACATGGCACAGCACACCTTCAGGGATCTAGCTGAGTCCATGCCTCGACAGGTCAGGGCTGTTTTGGCAGCAAAAGGGCGACCAACACAATATTAGGCAGGTGGTTATAATGTTATGCCTGATCGGTGTATTATCTAAAATCACCTCTAGACTGGTCACGTCATCCTGCATATTTATCAGACAGTTTGCTGTGTGACTCTTTATTCACAGCTTTTAAGAAATACAGCCACAACACGTAATAATATTTATCTTCTCCCTTCCTCCAGGGTTTTTTCAGGCGTACGATCCAGAAGAACCTGAACCCGACCTATGCATGTAAATACGAGGGGAAATGTGTAATCGACAAAGTCACGCGGAACCAGTGCCAGGAATGCCGCTTCAAGAAATGCATCGCTGTTGGAATGGCGACCGACTGTGAGTGTGCTCTGTGTGTTTATATAGTATTCAATGCAACAGACCTGCATGAAATGTACATATAGTAAAATATATAACAACCTTTGAATATTTTAAAGACGTGGAAGCTCGAGATTCCGGGTGGCTGAAAACAGAACATAAAATTAGCAGCCAAAAAAAATAAAAATAGCTCATCAAATGAATTAATGAACCTGTGGTAATTTGCAGTAGTGTTATTTACGTGCAGCTATCAGCTGTAGTTTAGAGCATCAACGTTTATTCTTCGTCGCTGTTGTTTCTTAAGTAGAGTTGGAAGCAGCTGAACCTCTGAGATAACTTTTTCATTTTTTAATAACATCTGACCACAAATTAATATACTGCAGCAACAAATGTCATTTCTGGCAACAGCAACTGAAGCATGGAGATGATTATTAAAGAATTTGCATCAAGTTTGGAATGGCACAGAAAGACATAGTGGAGTCTCTCACATTCGGACATGGATATACAATTAGTCAAAGTCAAATTCCCATCCGTTTGTGCTGCTTAATTGAAGGCCATGTGCGTAATATAATAATCTGCAACTGGTGAGATACAAAGAAGAATTCTTTTTCACATAATAGATGGAGTGAATTCATATAGAGTACATCACCATGGCAGTGTTGGTCTTGGACCACGGTAAAATGTGGTTGACGTGTTAGAAGCAGGAAAAATGGACAAGTGTAAGGATTTGAGCGAGTTTGATGAAGGGTCAAATTGTGATGGCTAGACCACTGGATCAGAGCATCTCCAAAACTGCAGCTCTTGTGGGGTGTTCCCGGTCTGCAGTGGTCAGTATCTATAAAAAGTGGTCCAAGAAAGGAACAGTGGTGAACCGGCGACAGGGTCATGGGTGGCCAAGGCTCATTGATTCGCGTGGGGAGTGAAGGCTGGACCGTGTGATCCGATCCAACAGACGAGCTACTGTTGCTCAAACTGCTGAAGAAGTTAATGCTGGTTCTGATAGAAAGGTGTCAGAACACACAGTGCATGATGGGCCAGAGCAGCAAAAGGGGGACCAACACAATATTAGGCAGGTGGTCATAATGTTATGCCTGATCAGTGTGTTTGATAGAACAGACAGTTTTTGTTTAGTCACGCATCAATCCTTGAACTTTTCAAGAGGTCAACTTTTCTTTAACCTTGTCCTTTTAAAATTTGTTTAAAAAATAATCAAACCACATTTCCCTTCCTCCAGTGGTGCTGGATGACAGCAAGCGTCTGGCTAAACGGAAGCTCATCGAGGAGAACCGTGAGCGGCGGAAGCGTGAGGAGATGCAGAAGATGGTGTGGGAGCGACCGGAGCCGACGCAGGAAGAATGGGAGCTGATCCGCATAGTCACGGAGGCCCACATGTCCACCAACGCCCAGGGCAACCACTGGAAACAGAAGCGCAAATTCCTGGTGAGAATTCCCCTCCTCCCCCAAATCAGCGCCATAGTCGTGTTTTGTGTTTTGTTTGGTCAACCAGCCAGTCCGTATGTTTCATCCCAAATTTTACCAGTTGCCTACTACTGGCAACTTCCAACCATCTCTTGTTGGAAACAAGTTGTCCCTGTTCATACACCAGCCCAAGTTTTGCCAGATCTTCATTTCCTGACTCCCTGTTCTACATTCCATTTCCTACATCACAATCCCTAACAAATGTTTTTCTGCATTCCATTTGATTTTCCCATTTGATTATTTCCAACTAGACAGACCCTTCTTCCAAACTCCCACCTTCCAGACCTCTCTTCCCACTTCCCACCTTCCAGACCCGTCTTCCCGTTTACCACCTCCTGGATCCCTGTTCCCATTTCCCACCTGCTAGACTCCTCTTCCCATTTCCCTCAAGCCACAGCACTGTTTCCCAATTCCAACTAGCCAGACCCCTCTTTCCCATTGCCCGTCCAGACTCCTCTTCCCATTGCCCATCCAGACTCCTCTTCCCGTTGCCCATCCAGACTCCTCTTCCCGTTGCCCATCCAGACTCCTCTTCCCATTGCCCATCCAGACTCCTCTTCCCATTGCCCATCCAGACTCCTCTTCCCATTGCCCATCCAGACTCCTCTTCCCGTTGCCCATCCAGACTCCTCTTCCCGTTGCCCATCCAGACTCCTCTTCCCATTGCCCATCCAGACTCCTCTTCCCATTTACCACCACACAGACTCTCCCCATGTTCTACCCTCCAGACCCCTTTTTCCCAGTTCCAGTCATCCAGACCTGTCCCATTTTGCACCATCCAGGCCCCTCTTTCCCATTTCCCACCTTGCAGACCGCTCTTCCCATTTCCCACCAGCCAGACCTTTCTTTTCATTTCCCACCAGCCAGACCTCTATTCCCATTTAATACCTTGTAGATTTCTCTTTTCCAAATCCCCTAGCAGCCAGACCCCCTTCCAATTTCCCACCTTCCAGACTCCTCCTTCCATTTCCCACCAGCCAGACCTTTCTTCCCATTTCCCACCTGCCAGGCTATACTTTTCAGTTCATTCTTCCCATTTCCCACCATCCTGACCCCTCTTCTCAGTTCCCCCATTTCTCATTTGTCCCCTCCCTGTTCCCAGCTGCCAATTCCATATCCCCCGTTATGATGCCCCTCACTGTTTTCCCTGTATTAATATGCCCATGTTTTTTGTATCTTATAGAGTGGGAGTGTGTTAGCTGGACGCTGGAGACTGTTCCACAAAGGCAGCAGCACTAACTTTAATGGAACATCTTTTTACAGTTTTATCTGCTTCTTTTGCCTTATCTCAAACTCAAACTCAGTTTAACCAAATCAATCTGCTGAAGTGCTCAATTCTTTTTTTCCCTGCCTCCCTCTAATTTTCCGTTTCCTCTTGTCCTCATGTTTTTTGGTCTCTAACCAATTTGCTTTTCCTGTGTTTTCTTTGAATTCTAACTGTCCTCTACAGATTGATGTCTGTCTCAGGACTTTGCTGTGGGTTTCCATGTCAGATCTACTAACAAAATCCATGTGCTTTCAAATTTTAGACATTATTTTCCCGACATTATTTCAATAAAACAGAACTGCAGAGAGAATAGGGCATGCACGTCTCATGCTTAACAAAAACCGGCTTGAAGAATAAGGTGGATATCTGAAATGGGTCGATCTCAGCCGAGATTATCGCTCCTTATTTGGTTAGCGTGTATCCGATTACGGCGCTTAACATCTTAAACTCCATGGAAACACCACGCAATCTCATGACCTCACTTTGTTTCTGTCTGCACTGTCTCATCTGTCCTCAGTTTCAACTTGTTTTTCTTTTAGTTGGCTTGACTCGGGTTCTTCATTGAAACTTCACGATCCCTGTTGATTGCCCAACAGGTCGAGGAAGCAATGCTACTTAATGAAATAACTTGTAATTTATTCTATACTTCTGACCAGAGTGCAGTGGGGGTGAAGGAAACCAAGGTAAGAACCAATAGACCAAATACATTTGAGCTGTTGTGATTTTTATTTTTGATTTACCCAGAAAGGCGCTCTATGAAATTGTCGGCTGCTTCCATTCTGTCTTTTTTTTGTTTTGTTTTGTTTGTTTTGTTTATTTCATTTTTATTTTTGTGAATAGATCGATGTGCTAAATGCTTGAAGCATCTGTTTTGCCATGTTTGTGTAGTGCTGTTGCTCGCTGTGTCAGACTGAGGGTGTACACAGGAGAGGAAAGCTTAAGGGATAGCTGTATTGAGCGCAACGATGGAACGGGGGGGGGGGGGGGGTAAAGTAACACAAGGCCAAAAGAGAAAGAAAGGCTGGGTTTTTTGCGCTGTACTCAGCACCCCTGTCTGCTCTTTCCTCAATCTGCTTCATCTTACACGTTATTCCTGGTCAGAAGGGCATAAAGGAAATTTAGCAAGAATAAAAACACACCCCACTTTATCAGTGAATAACCCTAGTCAAAGACACGACTATGAACAGAGAGATCTATAAGAAACAGCTCTGCTCCCACTTCCTCTGGTCATCCTATCGTTTAAGTTTCCTTCTTCTTCTCCTCCTCCTCCTCCTCCTCCTTTTTCTTCTGAATAACTTGGGCACCTCAGACCTCTCTTTTTTTGTTTTGTTTCGTTTTTTTTTTGCAATGTGCTTTGTGACTCTGTGTCCTTTTCTCATGCTATTTAGAAGGGAGTGAGGATTTAATGTGTCTGATGTGGTAAATATCCAAGTGGAAATGGTGCATTAGCTACCAGTCATGTGTTGCTATGCTAAGCGCCATGCTCCTCCCATTTCCTGTCATTTCAGGCTGAAGACATAGGTCAGGGGACGATCGTCAGCACACCGGAGGGCAGCAAGGTGGACATCGAAGCCTTCAGTCAGTTTACAAAAATCATCACCCCGGCCATCACCCGAGTGGTGGACTTCGCCAAAAAGCTGCCTATGTTCTGTGAGGTGAGTTGTAAAAGCAACGTTCGGGTCCAGAGAGGTAAATTAAACAAATAAACTCTTTTTAAATAAAATATTTTTCAGTGACTTGCTTGTTTAATTGCTTACTCCATTCAGCCTCATATAATTTCAAAATAATTAAATAATCATGAGAAATTGATCATGAAACATCCCATACACTGATATTTATTTATTTATTAATTTATTTATTTATTTATTTATTTAATGCAAGGTTCTCATTACTACAGATTCTGACACTGATACCAAAATTAATAGCCTATTTAATATTAATAAATCAGGCTGATAAAATAATGTGCAATGAACAGTAAACAAAAAAAAAAAAAACGTGTGCAGTATAGTGATGTAAACGTTTTCAGACGTTTCGGGGCGGACAAGCAATTTTTTTGGAAGCCGTTTTAATAAAGAGAGAGTTTCGTTTAATACGAAAATGCGTTTTTTTTGTAGTAGCTTTATTTTTTCTGTTAAATTTGTTTTAATAAAAGCTGAAAACCCTGCTCTTGCATCTGTCTGTCCACTTCATGACTTATTTATTTAACTGTAAGGTACTGTGGGGGGGGGATAAATAAATAAATAAATAAATAAATATTTTTAAAAAATAAGAAGAAAGAAATTAATAAAATAAAAATAATAATAATTTTAAAAAATTAAGCAGAGGCTTAAAACTTAAAGCAAGCATTTACTCATCACATTGTTTTCAACTGATTCTTGTCACTTGAACAGATCACATTATTGTATTCGTTATTAATTATAACTAGGCCACGTAAGATGAGCGCAAGCTGCCATATATTGCACCTCGACTCATGAGTATAGATCACAGAAGTGAACGGCACAGTTTCTCAGCACACTCGCTTCACTCTTAAGATCTGAATAGCTTTGTGTTTATGCAAAACACACTGCCCTGTTGTCATTTTAAAGGACTAGGCTCGCTGATACTGTTCTCCACGCTCACTACAGCCGTCCTCACACTCTATTAAAGATAGTAAGATGTTTTATCGGGTTGCCATCGGATATCAGAGGAAGTTGCTGCAGTTCTTCCTCTGGAAATCTACACGAAGCAGTTTGGTTTATTCTGGTTGCCATTAATTGTGGTCTCTGTGAACACTCTTCATTAGCTTTCATTTCTCTTTTCTTTTTTTTTTTATCGTCATCACTATCAGTGCATCCATAACTGTTAGATTATCTGTTTATTAAATTTTTTTTACTTCTTAGTATTTATTACAGTAATAAAGGCCTAACAGCTGATGCAGTCTATAAAGCTTTACTATCTACATTTGTCGAGGTTATACAATTCAAGAAAAAAATTTTTTATGAAAAATGACACTCTAGTAGTTCAATAAACTGGAGCTGAAACTCACCAAATGTTTGTGTTCATGCTAAATATTTAACATCAGTGAATACACTGATCAGGCATAATATTATGACCACCTGCTTAATATTGTGTTGGTCCCACTTTTGCTGCCAAAACAGCCCTGATCTGTCGAGGCATGGACTCCACTAGATCCCTGAAGGTGTGCTGTGGTATCTGACACCAAGATGTTAGCAGCAGATCCTGTGAGGTGGGGTCTCCATGGGCCCCACCTTTTAACTTACAGGACTTAAAGAATACTTTTGATAGATACTGACCGCTGCAGACCGGGAACACCCCACAAGAGCTGCAGTTTTGGAGATGCTCTGATCCTGTCATCTAGCCATCACAAAATGGCCCTTGGTCAAACTCGCTCAAATCCTTACACTTGCCCATTTTTCCTGCTTCTACTCTGAGGACAAAACGTTCACTTGCTGCCTAATATATCCCACCCACTAACAGGTGCCATGACGAGGAGATCATCAGCGTCATTCACGGCACCTGTCAGTGGTCATAATGTTATGCCTGATCGGTGTATTTCAAGGAAGAATGATATGCAAAAGGCTTTATTTTCCAATTTTTTTTAAATGATCAGTTGATTAATTTACTGTCAGCTCATGAATGGTGTCTTAGATAACAATGGGAAGGCTACATGAATTGAAGTTATGTTTAGTTGTGTGGGATTGATCTCTGAAATATTAGCATGTGTGAGACTCTCACAGTGGAATTGAAATTAAATAAGGAATTATTTTTAATGAAATTAAATGAGGTATTAAATTGTTATCACAAGCGGCTTCTGGGACCAAATTTTCAAACCTATTAGTTTAATTTTATTTAATCCTTTATAAAAAGCACACATGAAGCGTAACGGTTAGTGGATGTAAATGTGTGGCATGACCCTAATGCCAGTTTTGTGCTCCAGCTGCCTTGTGAAGATCAGATCATCCTGCTGAAAGGCTGCTGTATGGAGATCATGTCTCTGCGTGCAGCCGTGCGTTATGACGCCGAGAGCGAGACGCTCACGCTCAACGGCGAGATGGCAGTGACTCGCGGCCAGCTAAAGAATGGCGGCCTGGGCGTGGTCTCCGATGCCATCTTTGATCTTGGGGTTTCTCTGTCCTCCTTCAACCTGGATGACTCGGAGGTGGCGCTGCTACAAGCTGTCATTCTGCTCTCTTCAGGTACGTATTAAAACCCAGTCAAATTAATAAACAGCTCACTGGGAAATGGAGAAGTGACGAAGCGGCGTGAGCGATACTCGCGTCACAACACTTTTATTACGTTTGTGAAATATTTTCAAATTACACATAAAAAAATCTAATCAAGGATTTAAAATTATCCTATAAATATACAATAAAAATATCCTAAAATTACATCGGTTCTGGCCCTGAAGTAAGCTCCGCCCCCAACCCCAGCATAGCAGACTAACTAATATGGTGTTAATAGTTGGAGTAGGAGGATGAGGAAAAGGGAGGAGATTCCTGTCAGGGTTTTTATTGTGATTTCTGGCAGAACAGACATTGGAAATTTCTAAAAAAAAAAAAAAACTTTAGGTATGATGGGTAAAAAAAATAAGTATGATGACACTAAACTGATGACACAACCTTCTGGCACAAGCGTATCATCCCTGTTCTTCCATCTAGCTTTTGACCTGTACTGGGAATGTATTTAAGAGGCATTAAATCAGCTATTACAGACCTTTCTAGTAGCGATTACCCAGGATTACACAGGCCACTCAAGGGAAACCACTCAGCGACTTAGATTAAAATGTGATTACACTTCAGCTGTGATAATCGCAATCAATAGTTAAAGACTGCAGCGTCAGTGTCTCTTTCTCTCTCTCTCTCTCTCTCTCTCTCTCTCTCTCACACACACACACACACACACACACTGTTATCTGCTATTGTATCTAGTTCAGATGAGCAGACGTGTCCTACATGGAGCCATAAATCCCAATCGATGATTATCAAGTTATTTGCTATCAAGTGAGAATTAAAGGCTGCTCTCCTTTTTAAGAGCTTTACAAATCAGTTTCCTTCACTAATAGAGCTGCTTATCTCCTTCTCCACTGCTTACAGTCTACTCAAGTCCAGAAACACTGGGAACCCTTCGTGAACTTGAGCAAAATGAAGAGATATGACTGAATGAATGACATGCTGTTTGGCAGTAAAGTGTTCTGTGGTGTTCGTAAAATACCCACTGGATTTAGTCTGACTCGATTTTGGACGGCAGCCGGAAACAGAAAAACACTGAAATGACTTTGAAGGGGAATTTTTTGTTATTAGAGCGAAATAACAAAGAAGTAAAGAGCTGGCTGTGTTTCAGCAGTGCATTTAGAGCTATGGGAAAGTCATCAGGAAATAGAGTGGGAAATTATAGTCCAAGTGCATGCTTAATGGATTAGTGCAATTCATGAAGAAAAACAAAGGACTGAGAATGATGAGCAGATGAACAGAGGGATATTATAGTAGGGTTGTAGTGCATAAACGTCTCTGTGACAAAGATCAGTGCACATCCATCCATCTATCCATCCATTCATTCATTTCAGTACTGCTTATCCAACACAGGGTCATGGGAAGTCTGGAGTCTGTTCCTGGGGAGGGTGCCAACCCATTACAGGGCACAATCTCACACACTACCAACAATTTAGAGTTGAAAGTCAGCCCAACAACACACGTCTTTGGACTGGCGGAGGAAACCAAAGTACCTGAAGGAAACCATGCAAACTCAGCACAATCAAACACCAAACCCTGAAGTCACTAAGCCACTGATCGATACACAATTCAGTGCAAATATCACTGGCACTTATTTACATCTAGGAAAATTGATATGATCATTTACATTTCTGGCTTTTGGCAGACGCCCTCATCCAGAGTGACTTTATACAACTGAGCAACTGAGGGTTAAGGGCCTTGCTCAGGGGCCCATCAGTGGCAGCTTGGTGGACCTGGGATTCGAACTCACAACCTTCCGATCTGTAGTCCAATGCATATCCCAGCATAGTCATGATGAAACATACCACCACAACGAATACTGTACACATTTACAGCATTTGGCAGGCACCCTAATACAGAGACACTTACATTTTTTTAGACAGTTGAGGGTTCAGGGACTTGCTCAAGGGCCCAGCAGCTTGGTGGAACCGGTCACAACCTTCTGAGCAGTGGTCCATCACCTTAATCACTAAGCTACCCACCCCCCCCATGAGGAGAGTACTGACCTGTAGTTAATATTGTGTGAGAATAAAAACACTGAATGAGGAGGATTGTGAGGGAGGAAAACAAGACCCTAAAATTACAGTTTATCAAGCTTCAGAACAAATTATTAGACACGACCTCTGTAGCAAAATGTTTGGAGGTGTTAAAAGATAGAATCCCTTCCTGAAAGCAACCTCCAAAATGAACCTCAAAACATCATGGGAACTTCAACTGGAGCGGTAAAAGGCCAATCATTCTGAAACCGGCTTCACAGAATTAGGCTGCAAATTATTTACGTAAAATGTATTGGGTTGAATGTTTAAAGTGCCCCATTTCAGCCAGAGATGATGATGATGATGATGATTCCAAAGCCAGATTTGTCTCTCTGAGTTGGACAGATTGCAAGCTTTCTCCCACCTGTCAATCACAGACATATTAGTCAGAATCGTGAGCATCTGTGAGCTCAGGAATGTGAAAGGGGACGAACATCGGTTTCCTCCGAGTGTGTTACGCCACCACGTGCATGGAAAGATGGAGGCATGCGCTGGCTTTCACTGTTCTGGATTAGTCGCATCTGTTGTATGTAAGCGGAGGTAAACTGGTGGGTTGGAAAAAAACAAAATTAGGGGAAGACAAATTTCATATACATTATATACTACATATGTATTATATATTTGCAGCAGTCAGCTTTGCGCTTAAGTCTGTCATTAAACATTTGATGACAGGAAGGAATTAATTTTAAAACTGTAATGAATTCAGACATTATGCTGGTGTTCATCCTCTTAAGTTGCTCAAAAGCTGCTGATTACACGATTATTACATTAATTATGTAATATTAAATTATTATGATAACACTATCCGGTGTCACCAGGAGGAGGATGGATTCCCTTTTGAGTCTCTCAGGCGCGAGTATTTATTATATTATTAAATTCTAACATCATCTTTATATTCCTGTGAAGCTGCTTTGCATTGTTAAAATAATATTGAACTGAACTGAATATTTCATTTTTAAGGGTGCCAACACTTTTGGACTTTGTTTCCGCACGCTGCCCGTATTCAGTATTTCCGATTAACGCTCTACGTCCTTCGCAGATCGCCCGGGACTGACGAGCGTGGACCGGATCGAGCGCTGCCAGGAGGAGTTCCTGCTAGCCTTCGAGCACTATGTCAACTATCGCAAGCACAAGGTGGCGCACTTCTGGCCCAAGCTGCTGATGAAGGTGACGGACCTGCGCATGATCGGCGCGTGTCACGCCAGCCGCTTCCTGCACATGAAGGTGGAGTGTCCCACCGAGCTGTTTCCTCCCCTCTTCCTGGAGGTGTTTGAGGACTGACCAAGCCCGCCCATCATCATGTGACCCCCTATACGCCGGTGGCTCTTAAACCACACCCAGCTCTCTTCGGACACGTTCGACGAACTCCGTTTTCTCACTACTGAGTGCCGTTGCATTCCACAGATTTAAAAGTAGCTCTCGGCCCTCATTTCTAGACGGACCATTCCTTTTACAATGCGGGTACATGTGAATAGCATTTTTTTTTTCCCTCCTTTCTTTCTTCCTCGCTCTCTCTCTCTCTCTTTCTCTCTCTCTGTCTTGTATATTGTTCTCAGTTACTCAAGGTGTATTTTTGTTGTACAGTTTTGTGAGTGAGTATATCTACTAGTCGCTGGCGTTGGCTCATCACTCACTCGGTTGTGTGATCTATGCATTTGTATCATGCAACATTCCACATCTAGTAGAAGTCAGATCTATCTCCCACTTGGGGGGAAAAGGAAAACAAACACACACACAAATGAACCTCTGCTCCTTAAAGTTTTCACACTACTTGCATGAAAACGGATCGGGTTTGCGAAAAAATCAAAAGTTCCATTCATTCACAAGTTTACACGCGCAAAGACAAGTTCTCGTGCACCGTCCACAAAACATCGGAACACAGAGAGGATGTGATGTAACGAGCGTAATTTCCCACAAATCTACGCCAGAGCACAGCACACAGGAGCTGATCTAGACGCCAAAATCCGCTTTCGTTGAAGATTGCCACTGTTTAGGTGCCAAAACTATCCAGATTTACTACAGCATGTGTTCCCGAAGGCGTGTCCTATCCCGTCCCGTACCCACCCATCACTCTGCCGGACTGTCTGTGACTGTCTCTCTTACCTCGTAGGAACTCTTTATCCGTTTTATATATTTTCACGAGTTAGACAAAGGTGATGCCTCCGCTCGGACTTGTTGGTGCTATGAGTTTGTCTATTTATACCTCTTTTCAGTCAGCCTCAGAATTTGGATGATTCATACACACGCACACACACACACACACACACACACACAGACAGAGCAGTGAGTGGTGAGGCATGAACAGCCTACTGCTTCATTACACAACGTGACCTCTGAGGTATAGAGGATATGTCAAGGAGACACTTTTTCTTTCTTTCTTACTTTTCTTTCTTGTTATGTTCTTTGTTTTTTCCTAGGTGACATCATCCTCTGACATCATCCTCTGACATCATATTGTACTGCGAAACACTTTTTTCACATCACATACCTCTACCATTCATTAGGAAATAATGAAAACTGGTCATTTTGTATAAAAGAAGAAAAAACAAAACAAAACAAAAAAAATCAACCGCAACAATTTGCCTCAAGCTTGATTTTCTCTGTAAAAAAAAAAAAAAAAAAAAAGCCTTTCGTAAGCAATGATTTGCTCCAGTGTTTTGGCTTATTTATGACTACACACACACACACACACTCAGACACACACACACACACACTCTCATTAGTATGTGCACACAAAGCACAGACTCAGAGGAAATGCACAGACAATCAGGATGTGAGGTGAGGGACAGAGAGGAAGGTGCAACAGAGATGATCAGCCGGTGTTCAGTGATTCGGATCAGAGAGTAGCCACCTGCTAGCATTATGCAAACGACATCGTGCTAATAGGTCCTAACCGTTCACCGTTAGCCACGTTTAACATGATTGTATCAACACTTCCATGAAACCCTCATGCTCACATAGTACCGTACTACATAGAGTGTCCAAGCAGAAGGACAGCCCTGACGGTCTGCTATTTTCACTCGCTATTAAGTACGGTAGTATGTGGTTTGAGCCAAATGTCATCCCAGGTTGCAGATGCAAAACATCTGGATGTACAGAGAGAGAGAGAGAGAGAGAGAGAGAGATGTCCATTTACAGAGTTACAGTGAAAAGGTGAAAATGCATTATTTTACAGTATAAAAAAAAATTGTATATTTTCTGCAGATATTTTTACAGATTTGCATACGATGAGAAATTTCCCCACTTCGCCAACAACGATAATAAAGTTCTATTCTCAGAAGCCTAAAGAAATAGTTGGTGGTTAAATATATCTGCGAGTTATTTGGTGCATTCTTTCCAGTGTTATGTCTCACCATCCCAAAAAAAAAAAGAAGAATGAGCCAGTTAGCATCAGAGAGCAACTCATCCTGAACTGAACCAATGGCCCTGAACAGAGGTGTGTATCGGGACTGGGTTCCCACAGGATAAAAAGTCACGGGCAGAAATAAAGACCAGGATCTTTAACATAGAATCCATCAAGTTGATCGCATTTGTTCATCCATCTTTCAGCAACCAATTTTATTCTGGTCAGGGTCATGGAGGTTAAACAGCTAGTTCTGTTTGTTTAACAATATGAAGCAAGGAGGTTTTTGGCCAGACTTCATTTCAGAGGAGCCAGGACTAGTGGGATTAAGCAGGATTAGTCGAACTTTCTGGGAGAGCTGGCATGATTGGTCAAACTTTCTGTGGGAGCCGGTGGGATAAGTCAAAAGTACGAGCAAGATGATGTCTCTCTCTTTTTTTAAGACGTGGGATCAGTCGGACTTTTCTGCAGGAGCCGGAGGGATTTGCCGAACGTTTTGCGGGATCGTGATTGGTCGTGTTTGTTCTCTGCAGGAGTGGGGGGATTAGTCATACTGCAGGAGCGGACAGGATTTGTCAAACTATCTGCAGGAACAGGTGCAATTTGTTGGTGTAATTGGTCTAAATTACTGCACGAGTAGGTAGAGTTAGTCAAAATGACTGCAGGAGTGAATGGGATTAGTGAAATGTTCAGGGGAAATTAGTCAGACGCTGTCCAGGGGCAGGCAGGATGGCTCAAAGGTTCTGCAGGAGCAGGTGGTCAAACCTTCTGTAGGGGTGGTCAGAATTATTTAAAAGTTTTGCAGGAGCGACTGGGATTAGTAAAACTTTTTGCAGGGGTGGGTGAGTGGGCAGGATTGGACAGTCTTCCTGTAGGGGCCAGTGGGAATAGTCATCGGACTGGGGGATTAGTCCTACTGAAAGAGCAGGCAGGATTTGTCAACCTTAAGGCAGAAGCAGATGGGCTTAGTCCAACTTTCTGTAGGAGTAGGCAGGGGTCGGTCAAACTTTCTGTAGGAGTAGGCAGGGGTCGGTCAAACTTTCTGTAGGAGTAGGCAGGGGTCGGTCAAACTTTCTGTAGGAGTAGGCAGGGGTCGGTCAAACTTTCTCTAGGAGTAGGCAGGGGTTGGTCAAACTTTCTGAAGGAGTAGGCAGGGGTTGGTCAGACTTTCTGTAGGAGTAGGCAGGGGTCGGTCAAACTTTCTCTAGGAGTAGGCAGGGGTTGGTCAGACATTCTGTAGGAGTAGGCAGGGGTTGGTCAAACTTTCTGAAGGAGTAGGCAGGGGTTGGTCAGACTTTCTGTAGGAGTAGGCAGGGGTTGGTCACACGTTCTGTAGGAGTAGGCAGGGGTTGGTCCAACTTTCTATAGGAGTAGGCAGGGTTGGTCAGACTTTCTGTAGGAGCTTGTGGGATTGGTCAGAATTTGATTGGGGTGGGATTAACAACAGTCCCACGCACACCTCTACCCCAATAATCCTAATCCTTTATAACAATAAAAATAAAGCACTTACCTCCCTCTTTAACTGTCTAAACTATACTCAGGAGAGGGATCTTTAACAATGGTCTCAAATAATGCATTCGGTATAGCCTGTGTCTTGTTGTTGTGGCAACAAATCTCATTTGCTATCATGTAGAGCGCAGGGTGTACAGTGAGGCTGGTTTAATAGGGGAATGAGCTAACTGCGGATTCGATTTAAAGGAGCGCTAAGCTAATCTGAACAACGTAACCTAAATGAGTCTCCAGTGTGATCCTGGGTACTTTTTCCTAAAGTGTCTGTTAGCTCACAAACCCATAGACCTAGAGCTTCACGGTAAATCCTCTTGTCCATCCGTGATGTGAACATGAGTAAGACTAAAGGTGAGTCCAAATGTAAGAGGTTGGGATTTTTTTTTTTTAACTGAATTGAATGTGTTGCACAAGGCCACTGTGAGTTAGTGACGCCAGGAATTAAAGTGTAAGCCATGATGAAATCTGGGTACCCTGGAAGAAAAGTTGCACTAAAGAACACAATCCTGTATCTGATGACTAATGGTGAATGTAAAAATAACAATGAAAGAACTGATGACGAATGAAAACGATGACAATGGTAACATTTGTGTTTCAAATTAACTGGCTCTGGGAATAAAGATGGTTTGAGAAATGCCTGGAGGATGTGTTGTGTTTGTATAGACCTGGCTGCCTATTTACATTTCATCCGTCTCCCTGACATTTAGCAGGCTTCACAAGAGGTCACTGTTAGAGCCGCAGGAAGTAGTTCATATTTGTTTTAGTACAGATACACATTAAGGTCCCAATAACTGAGGGCATGAAGCCTTTATTATCGCCACACATACATTACAGCACAGTGGAATTCTTTTCTTCGCATATCCCAGCTGAGGAAGTTGGGGTCAGAGCACAGCGGCAGCTATGATACAGCACCCCCTAGAGCACAGAGGGTTAAGGGCCTTGCTCAATTGCCCAACAGTGGTTCTGGGGCTCGAACCCCGATCCTCCGATCAACAACCCAGAGCCTTTACCACTTGAGCCGCCACCACAGAAGGCAGTGGACAAAACCAGGAAATAACAGGCACACATATCTCTTAAAAATGCATCTTATTTAGAAATGGACCTTAACAGTTACACTATATGGCCAAAAGTATGTGGACACCTAACCAGCACACCTCATTTGCATTTATTCCCTAAACTCTTGCACAAATTTGGAAGCACATACTTGTATAGTATGTCTTCATACACTGCAGTATTATAATTTTCCTTCACTGGAAAACCCCGCATGACAATGCTCCTGTGCTCAAAGCCCCTGAGCTCCATCAAGACATGGTGTGTGAAGGTTGAAGTGGAAGAACTCCTGCACAGAGCCCTGACTCTGATTCAACCCCAACTGGGATGAACTGGGACAGCGACTGCACCCCAGACCTCCTCACTCTTACATCAGTGTCTGATCTCACTACTACTCTTGTAGCTGAATCCCCACAGCCATGCTTCAACATCTGGCAGAAAGCCTTCCCAGAAGAGAGCTTATTCTAACAGTAAAGCGGGACTAAGCCTGCAATGGGATATTCAACAAGCACATATGGGTGTGACTGGTCAGGTGTCTACATATGTGTGAGGTCAGGTGTCAATTTTAATGGGTGTTATAACATGAGACATATCAGAGCGAAGCAGCTGAACATCAAGAGCCTATGCTTAAGCTAAATAGTTTAATTTAAGTAAGAAATCCCCAACAACGCAGTGCAACCCATGGGGTCTTTCCTAAAGCAATATTGTGTTTGATTCTACTTTATTTCTTATCTGGTAAATATAGTCATCATGAATTAGAGATATTACATTATAGATAATAGAGATTAATATTACAGATATTAAATTATAAGAAATACATCTAAAATAAAGCAGCAAGATGTCGAACAAGTGTGATCTCATTTTTGCTGACTAATACCATTTTTTAAAAAAAAGAAAACATTTTCACTGACCAGTAAAAATTACTTTATTGGTTTGTATTTAAGATTCTAGAGTCGTTTTTTTGTGTGCTTTTTTGTCGGTGGATCTGACTGATGGACTGACCTCATTTCTCACAAAAAGCAGGAATGTTAACACAATTTATACACTGCTGCCATCTTGTGGTTACACATTGTAACTACATATTACTGTAACGCAGCGTTTCCTTTGCTGTTCTCGGAAATGTACAACAATAAAGAGATTCTTGGAAGCTTTCTCATATATGAGTCTGTCCTCACATTTCCTTATTTACGGAAAAGGAAACAGAGTAAATTTAAGGGAGGAACAGAAATATATATACACTGATCAAGCATAACATTATGACCACCTGCCTAATATTGTGTTAGTCTCCCTTTTGCTGTCAAAACAGCCCTCAACAGTAACAGCAACAGCAACAGTAGCTCGTCTGTTGGATCGAACCTTCCTTGAATCACTTTTGATAGATACTGACCACTGCAGACCGGGAACACCCCACAAGAGCTGCAGTTTTGGAGATGCTCTGATCCAGTGGTCTAGCCATCACAATTTGGCCCTTCGTCAAACTCGCTCAAATCCTTACTGCAAATTTTTCCTGCTTCTAACACATCAACTTTGAGGACAAAATGTTCACTTGCTGTCTGATATATCCCACCCACTAATAGGTGCCATGATGAGGACATCATCAGTCTTATTCACTTCAGTTAACGTCAGAATTTGGAAAATGCCTTGTTGGACAATGAGGTCAGAGGGGAATGACCTGAGCATGAATAATGTCAAAGACCAAATAAAATTTCTCATACAGGAATAACCAAGCTGATTTTGGACAGGAGTAAAGTCATTCTGATAGATTTCACTGAATTGGTCTCAGAATAATTGTAAATAGGGCAGCTTTCAGCAGTCCTGCTGTTCCGAGTCTCACTCGGTTCACAGTGTTCTCAGATAGCTCTAGGCTGCCATCTGCTCCCAGCTTTCACAGAAGATCAGCGCTCCAGACTCACAACTTATTTGACATTGCTGCTTAGAAATGGTTGAAAAATCAAAATCCAATTTTTTAAAATATTTTTATAAATATCTGTTAAAATTTTAGAAAGTATCTTCAGTTTATTTTTCTCACCTCAGGTGTTCCATTTTAATTGAAAAATATAAAATGTAAATATAAATGTACATTTTTTGTTAAGTCTATACTGCTAATAAAGCAATGAGATAAAAAAAATATATGATGCTGTGAATTAAACATCACTGGAATTTACCATATATTAATAACAACAGCTACAAAATTTAGATCAAATTAAAAAATAAGGTATAAAGAAGCTTAAAATGTAGTCACTAGGCATTGCTAAGGTTTCCCCTGCAGTAAGTTCCTACACATATCGTTTCGTTTATGAACAATGATTTTGATTTACACTGAATTCTTATATCAAAGTGCTGCACAGACTAAAGTGTAGCGCTAAGTTCAAAATTCTGCTAAAAAAGCAAACACTGCCTTCAAATCAGGTTATACCAAAGCATACAGTGCAGCAACAAGACCACTTACAGGCAACAGATTGAGGACCGCTTCAAGAATACAGACACAAACGTCAAGGTATTTAGGTCATTACAGATAACATAAGGTAAGATGCTTCCTCAGGCATCATGGATGCCTCATGGACCAACAAACTTGCTTAGAACAACACCAACTAAAGGCCACCTCAGATAGATGACCAAAAATGCAAAATATGACCCCAGCAGCTGGTGCTGCGTTAAGACTTCAGCAAATAGTCCAGCACATACACCTGCATTACAATGTCAACAAACAGTCCAGCACATAGACCTGCTCAACAAACAGTCCAGCACATAGATACGAGTTGGGACGTCAACAAACAGTCCAGCACATAGACCTGCTCAACAAACAGTCCAGCACATAGATCTGAGTTAGGACGTCAACAAACAGTCCAGCACATAGATACGAGTTAGGACGTCAACAAACAGTCCAGCACATAGACCTGCTCAACAAACAGTCCAGCACATAGATCTGAGTTAGGACGTCAACAAACAGTCCAGCACATAGATACGAGTTAGGACGTCAACAAACAGTCCAGCACATAGATATGAGTTAGGACATCAACAAACAGTCCAGCACATAGACCTGCTCAACAAACAGTCCAGCACATAGATATGAGTTAGGACGTCAACAAACAGTCCAGCACATAGACCTGCTCAACAAACAGTCCAGCACATAGATCTGAGTTAGGACGTCAACAAACAGTCCAGCACATAGATCTGAGTTAGGACGTCAACAAACAGTCCAGCACATAGATACGAGTTAGGACGTCAACAAACAGTCCAGCACATAGATATGAGTTAGGAAGTCAACAAACAGTCCAGCAGTGGAAGCTACATTAAGCAAACATGGAAGCTCCATTCAACAAACAGTCCAGCACATAGCCCTGTGTTAGAACGTCAACAAACAGTCCAGCACATAGATACGAGTTAGGACGTCAACAAACAGTCCAGCACATAGATACGAGTTAGGACGTCAACAAACAGTCCAGCACATAGATACGAGTTAGGACGTCAACAAACAGTCCAGCACATAGATATGAGTTAGGAAGTCAACAAACAGTCCAGCAGTGGAAGCTACATTAAGCAAACATGGAAGCTCCATTCAACAAACAGTCCAGCACATAGCCCTGTGTTAGAACGTCAACAAACAGTCCAGCACATAGATCTGCATTAGGACTTCAACAATCATCAACAATCAATCAAGCACATGGCCCTTGGTTAAGACTTCAACAAACACTCCAGCAGTCAGCGCTGCATTATGGTCTTCAGCAAACAGTCCAGCAGCTGGAGCTGAATAATTTTTGACCAGTCCAGTAAAGCATATGATGCGGTCAGCGCTGCATATAAAAAAAACATATTCAGACACACCAGTGATTACATTTAGAAGAACTTTAACATACTTTATAATCGGTTAAAATCGCCGCGGCTGTATAACAGACGAGTATCAAACTGTACAGAAACGCTATTTATGTCAAAACTAATTAAGAAATCTGGTCCAGTATAACAGCACAGGTAACTCCTGCTGGACCGTGAACTACAGGTTATTATTAAATTAACTACAGGTAACTCCTGCTGGACCGTGAACTACAGGTTATTATTAAATTAACTACAGGTAACTCCTGCTGGACCGTGAACTACAGGTTATTATTAAATTAACTACAGGTAACTCCTGCTGGACCGTGAACTACAGGTTATTATTAAATTAACTACAGGTAACTCCTGCTGGACCATGAACTACAGGTTATTATTAAATTAACTACAGGTAACTCCTGCTGGACCGTGAACTACAGGTTATTATTAAATTAACTACAGGTAACTCCTGCTGGACCATGACCTACAGGTTATTATCCCCATACACAGCAGATCCACATCCCTGCCCTGAAACACAGGTTCAAATCAACACCCACAGTATATGCTGCACCTGGTACAAGTCAGACCCTCCTCTAAATTATTACCAATCTTATCCTCAAGAGGGAAAGGGGAGGAGGAAAAATAATAAATAAAATCACTAAGTCTGATCTGACACTAATTAGTTTGCATCATTCAGCGCACAAGCTAATAATAAAAATAATAATAATAATCAATTAAACACTCAATTAATAATAACAGGACATGATGTATTTTTCTATATGTAGGAAATTATTATTATAGACCTATATGTCTGATGAATCACAATTTCTTTTACATCATGTGGACAGCATGTGCATCGGTCACTCGGGAAAGAAGGCAAGATGGTGGATGCAGTGTGATGCTCTGGGCAATGTTCTGCCGGGAAATCTTGGGTCGTGGCATTTCTGTTGACACTTACTGACCATTGTTGTGGACCAAGTCCAGCAAGTAGACCACTTCATAGCAACGATATTTCAAATAGCATTGCCATCCTTCAGCATGATAATGGTCACTAGGTCAATGTAAAAAAAATTCTCAGGAACACTTTGTTGACTTTGGCCTCCAAATTCCTCGGATCTTAATCCAATTGAGTACCTGTGGGACCTGCTGAATATTCTGTTTGTATATATATACACATATATATAAAGACACCTTTCTATCAGAACCAGTAATAACTGCTTCAGCAATTTGAGCAACAGTGGCTTGTTGGATCGGACCACATGCTTCAATGAGCCTTATTCATCCATGACCCTGTCTCCGGTTCACCAATGTTCCTTCCTTGGACCGCTTTTAATAGATACTGACCACTGCAGACCGGGAACACCCCACAAGAGCTGCAGTTTTGGAAATGCTCTGATCCAGTGGTCTAGCCATGGTGGTGGTGTGTTTTTGTCTAATCAGATTTACTTTCCCAGAGGTAGAATTTGTTCCTGTTATGTTGTGTCTGTGTTCAGCATTGAATGTCTTTGTCATTTCATACTCACTCCACAATGGTGCTTAATGGCTTACATAAAAGTAGACACCCAGTTGTTTAAGAACTTGTAGTTTTTCTGTTTCCACCCAGCCTACTAGAAACACTATTTTCATAAATATTGAGAAAAGTTCCAGAAAAACAACCTGGTTAGGTTTTTTCTTGACGGTGAAAGGGTTCTATCAAACTCATTTCTGCTCCCTATTTTACCAGTTCACTTTGTCAATTAATCAATGTAGTTTAGTGTTGCTGCTCAATGCTGTTTGGTCTGCTTCTATGGTCAGGCCACACCGGTCACCCTGAGGCTAGATCCAGTGAGAATGCTAGCATGGATAATCTTATGCTTGGATTCTACCAGAATATACCCATGTGCAGAACTGGCATGCGTTGAGAAAACTAGGACTGACAGCAGTGATCCCGCTAAGGCGCTGTGGGCATTTCAGAAGTGGGTTATCATTGTACAGCTGGACCCCAAACGATATGGAGGACGATTTGTGAATAAAACGAACACATCAGAAGAGGAGGTTTATTTATAGTTTTATTTTTTAGTAATATATATTATTTGTATGTATATGTATATATATCTTACACATATAAATCTAGGTATTTTTGCAACATTTTTTCACACATAAAAACCAGTACAAGACCAGATTTTGGCAATCCAGTGCTAACAGATGCTCAGGATGGATAGTGAGAGGAAGCTTAAATTCAGTCAGTACCTTAGGACACAAACTACAAGGAAATTTAAATGTAACGCAACACTACAATGACCGAAAACTACATCTTCACTGCCACTGCTATTCTCTTCACTGCAAATACAATCAAGTGTCAACAACACTACAATCATTATGAGGTAAGTGTGATAGTTTTAGTCAAAACAGAAATAAATCGGATTTCCGAGCGGACACAGATTCGACCGCCTTCAAGTGAAAGCACAGGACAGAAAGTCGAATATGTGCTCTAAGTTCCTTGTTTGTGTCTCCTGTGAATGCTCCAAGCTCCCTCTCGGTCTGTCTCGTGATATGCTTGTGTGTTGCCAAAAATAAGTCTATTTTAAAGGATTCAAACAGAACATAACTGACCAGAAAGAAAAGAAAAAGAAGAAAAAGAAGATTACAAAACTGAAATACAGACGGGTGACAAATTAAAGGAAAAAAACAACAACATAAAGTGCCTTTGGTTCTGGGTTGCCACAAGCTGCCAGAGAAGTTTGTCATAGATCGGACTGGAAGAATGTACACCAAGTTTTCCTCAAAATGGTGGCGACACACTAGTTGAAAATCTCCCATAGGTGTATAATTGCGTTGAGATGTTGTGTGTACATAATCGTCATCCTTTATCGTTAAACCGTTCATGTGGGTGGAGTCACCCTGCAAGAAACCGCTCCCATCAGGATAGAAATGTTTCCTCAGAGCATTAAGGTGGTCAATCAGGGGAAAACCCTTCCCTCCCAGTGGACATCATACAGACCATCAAAAAGCCCAAGTAACATAACATAATGGGGTTTTTTTCCCTTTAATTTGTCACCCATCTGTCCAGGATTGGAATCGCTACTCAAATAAGTACAGAAACATCAGCCGGGACTAATGTCTCACTCTAGTTCTCAAACCTAACCCCTTCAGCAAAAAAAAGACATAAAAGTTTTCTATTTTTTTTTTTAGCATTGCTCTCGTGTTTATATATACAACCTGATAAAGTGTCAGGGAGTGTTTGACTTTTACTGAATGTTTTTCGATTGGGTCCCGTTGATGATTATTGAACAGTGCATGCAGGCTACTAACTTATCAAGTCGGCTTCTAAAATCCCTGTCATGTAGAAACACTGCCAGAGCGTTTTTCTATCAATTAAAACCAAATATAATCTTATCGTTCACAAAACATATACACAGCTGCACCATTAGGCTAAACTAAAAAAATCAGCATCATATTACTCAGCTAGAAGTACTCAGGAAAATATATTTATATATGTATATGTATATATATATATATATCTGGTAAACATTCTTCTCCAGGTCACCATTTTACCAGCCATTATAATAAAAAGCTTACATTTAGCAGCTTCTTCCACATTCATCTTATTTCTGGTACTTTACTTGTGTTTAGCGTAACAGATGTATGGAAATATCCCACCATTGGTATACTCCAAAATATATATATATATATTTTGGAGTATACCAATGGTGGGATATTTCCATACATCTGTTACATATTATATATATATATATAAAAGTCTGTGTTAGGCACCATCTACTTAAGTGAAAGAAATGTTCTTATACGGTACCAACATCCACCATCGTCCACAGCATTGCAGTATGTAGACAGCAGCATTTCTCCAACCATAAAAAGACAAAAAAAACCATGAACAGTAAACATGGGTCACATATTGCACGGACACGTAAGCAGTTTAAAGTCTAAAATCAAATTCAAGAAGGTGCCTCTGAACGAGGACTGCATACAGTCTCTCCGCTAAGGATCACAGCCTCTCTCTGTAATCTCTTTTTTCAGTCCGGATTTAGTCACTCTGTACACCTTTACAGTACACTGAACCCAGCTCATTTCTCCCTTCCACCTCTATATCATGCCTCCAGCTGTGGAAAGATCTGATTGGATAAAAGTCCAGAATCTGCAGGTTCTGCGGCTGAAGAGGGCTGCGCAAGCTACAGGAGGAGTTTGAGAAGATCTGCTTTTCATGGCTGGACCTTGAAGGCCAGGAGCTGCTCCGAGTGCATGTTGTTGAGCGAGCGCAGCTCCGGGAGTTTGAGAAGCAGCTTGGTAAAGATGGCACTCTCGTTCGGGTGGCTCTGCGTGATGAGGCTGCGCAAGGTGCGGATCAGCGACTCCTGTAGAGCTTCTACTGACTTGGCGTTCTCCAGGCCTGAGCGGTCTGCGGAAACACACAAGCGGGTCGGGGTCAGTGGAATATCGAGGAATATCCAAGACTATTAGATGCTAAGGTTACTAAGCCTAGTTTATTCTTAAAATGGCTAAGCTTAAGATGGTGGCATCCTATTGGCAGATCATTTTGCCAGACTTATTTTTAGAGAGCAAAAAAAATGACCTGCCTATAGATTAGCAGTTTTAAGCTTGAAATTCTTAAATGTGTCTAAAAATATAATTAATTATATTATCTTTGTTATAGAAAAATCTCATATTAGAAATATTAGCTATATTACACACTGTACATATTGTGCATACTGTTTTTATTTTTCCTCAATTGACCATATATTGCATTTATTTCTTGTTTATTTCATTGGTTTGTTTTACATACCTAGAATAGTTTGCTTATATTATTTATGATGTATATATAATTATATAAACACAGAGCAAGCTGGTGAAATTTTCCCACTGTGATATTAGATCTAGATATTATACTATATAGATATTACATTTTTAAAATGGGAAGGAAATGAGAAAGGGAATGGGATATTTGTGTGATTTGTATAGTTTGCGTTATGATCCCTGTTCAGTAAAGTGTGAAAATATCTAAGCAGTCCTTGAGAGAAATGGGAAGGACGTAGTATTTATAACTACTATTTTGCTCATTTTCTACTTATTTTGATTTGTAACTGATTTTTTGCGGGTATTCATGCGGACATTTTCCTAATAGGATGAATGAATCTTGTGCATGTGTGCATGGATGCAGACTTGTCTCATCTGTCTGTCAAACTGTGAGGGGAATTGACAAAACGGGATGTGTATCGTACCTGCAGAGACAAGTACAACAGCAGTGAAGAGGCTCATCTCTTCCTCACTGAGGTCCAGAGTTCGCAGCTTCTCGCTGAAATCCAGCATGGAGTTGAGCAGGTCACCGGCACCCATAGAGCACAGCGTCTCCACGCTGTACTTCTTCCCACTCAGGAAGGTCACAGTGCGCTCCTTCACGTCAAACAATGATGCGAAACGTACCACCAGCACCTGCCCCGGGAATACAAAGCGCCACATTTGTATGCACTTGTAATATATCTGTGTGTACATTGTGGAGGCAGGGGCATGGATGAGGTTGTGAATGAAACTAGGATGAAATCTAGTTAAATAAATTAGAAATTTAGCTGAACATTTGAGAGGCACATACCTCAAAAGTACCCGCTTTGAGGAGACTGATCTGGTCGTGCTGCGACAGCTCCCTGAACCCGGGGATGCGTTTGGCAAACTCCACCACCTCCCTTACAGCCGGGGTGAAGCTCATGGAGAACTCCTCCCAGATAGCGTGTCCTGATTTATGTGGGTCCACGTAGGGAGAAGTGTTCATGGGACACACCTGGTACAGGAAGCAGTAGACATTTAATAATAATAATAATAATAATAATAATAATAATAATTTAATATTTTCTAAAAAACTGACTGTTCCTACATTTCCTATAAGATTCAGACGCACTCACCAGATGCATTCGGTTTCCTCCACTCCAAGCTGGACCAGTGTAGCTCGCGTTGGCTCGGGTTGCGTTGGAGTTGTGCGCCCGAAGCGGCTGGCCAATAACAGAGGCAGAGCATGGGTGACTCGGGTCAGCACTGGCGAGCAGCTGGACGTGGCACTGACCGCTAGAGGCACTGTTGCTCACTCTGACAGGGCAGTGGCTGAGAGAGTTTTCTTCCTCTGGTGCTTCCGGAGTATCCTGAGGGGTGTAGTGTAAACGTTGGTGCTGGCGTGTCACTGTAGCTATGTTATTATGGTGGTTCCAGACCTCTTGCGTGTTGTCCATAATGCGTTCGCCTTCGTGACCCGGCCTCGTCCCCGTGCCGACGACCTCTTCCTCGCCACTGTCTGTGGCACTGGATGAGTCAGAGCTTGGGCTTGTGTCCATTGGGAGTGAAGGCTCAGGGTCATTGCTGAGCTCAGATTGGCTGCTTTGAGGGGAAGAGGCAGGGGAGAAGGAAGGAGAAGCATGAGCTGTTGGCTTTGCTGGACAAGCTTGAGTCTGGCTGCTGGAAACTGGAGGACTGCTGCCATGCAGCTGGCTGTTGTTCATCATGTTGTTCATGGCGCTCTGCATCTCGAGCAGCATGCGCTGTTTCTCTCGCTTCGGGATACGACCGAAACGCACAGCTGTGGAGAACATAACCGTACATGTGGTTAATGAACTGCATACAGTGTCGTTACACATAGTATATTATCATACTAAATTAGAGTACTGGGAAAAATCTTGACATGGGCAAATTCTGATTTATTCCACTGTATATAGTTCTAAAGCTAATATTAGAATATATTTCACTTGAATAAATTTTTCCTGTGCTGTTTTTAATCCATTTTAAGATTTAACATTTTAGACTGTTTGCATGTTTTTTTTTCCTTTTTGAGATTTATTCAGGGTTCTGATTTTATATATATTTATATATATATATATATATATATATATATATATTTATATATATATATATATATATATTTATATATATATATATATATATATATATATTTTTTTTTTTTTTTTTTTTTAAATATATTTATTTATTTATTTATTGTTTAAACAAACCCCTAAGCTGTATTTAAGCTGTATATTTTTAAAGGCAAATCTTATCCTTGGAAAATAAATAAATAAATAAATAAATAAGTAAGTATGTACTAAAAACACTAAAATACCAAATAAAAAATTTTGTGATGCACAGAAAAGCTACATTAGTACAATGTGTAGTTAATGTGTATTAAAATACAAACAAAATTAATATATAAATATATGTCAGCATCCAGGTTATGTATTAAACCTAAAGACTTGCCTGAACTGAAATTTGTTTCTCTTTTGCATAACAAATAATGCTTTTCAAAGTCTGTTTATAGACAAAAGTGAACCTCATGTAACACATTTTGGTGTGCAGATAAATTTTAAATACTAACATCCCATCCACAGCCATGATATAACATGTTTCTAAAGGTGATTTTAGAAAAGAAGGAGAATTTAATCCGAGCTGTTTTACTCTGTTGGGCAGAACGGTTCAGATCAAGAAAATAAACCAATCTCTGACAGATTTCCCACATGAGCACAGTCAAGCCCAAATGCTTTAAAAACACCATCAACTGGTTGTTATTTTTTATTTTTTAGGCACGGTTAGGTTAGCTACTCAGCCTCCCAAAACCATGCAGATGACACGGCTTGATGTAGATATTAATACTTTCTCTTTTATGTGCCTCTAAAAAGTAGACACTCGCTTCAGTTAACATATGGGGAGAGGATTAAATTTACAGGGCCAGACGCAGCCATCTTAAAGAAATAGTATCAGTACACTCTGGTCATTTACATGAGTACAGCCTTAAAACAATGCTTATACACTGATTATCATTTAACTGTAATGTATATTGCAGTAAAAGTCTGTCTAGAGTACAACAGCCTATTTTTAGCATAATAGCAGCTTGTTGATGCTGGGCCCTTGATTAAGGGCCTTAACCTTCTCTTCTCCATGGGCACTATATTATTTTCTGGCCTAGTCTACATTTATGCAGGTAAATCTGAAAAGCATCTCCCCATCAGGATCGGTGAACTGAAACGCAACACCTGAAGTGGAAAAAGTCCAAACTGCTCCTAAAAACATTACCCTAGCATCATTGAGCAACATGCACTCCCTGGATTTTCAGTAGGAGGAACTAGAGCATGGCTGACTCCACCCCCTAAACCTTTGGGACTGCAGCAAGATGTATTTGGTGTGCTATGATGTACACTTTCAAACAGCTGTCCCGAACCTGTCAACAAACTTATACGGCAAACTGAGCGTGCTCACCGTCTCTCGACATGCCGACCAGCAGACACTTCTTAAAGCGGCACTGCTGGCATCGGTTCCTGTTGATGCGCATGATGGGGCAGTTCTCATTCTTAAGGCACTTCTTGTACTGGATGTTCTGTTGGATGCTCCTCCGGAAGAAACCCTGGTTGAAAGAAAAAGATAAGAAATGAGCAAATCAGACAGGAACAGACGAAGTCTTCCAGGTGACTGTAACCACACAGGCAGTAACGAATGCAGGGGAATCAGGACAGAGAGAGAGAGAGAGAGAGAGAAACCGGTGTGAAATGGTGCAAAAACAGTAGACTTAACCCTTTAACGTCCAAAGCATGGTCAATAATAACAACAATATATAATATAATTATTTAAATATAGGTCTCTATCAAATGGCTGCCCGATCGGCTTGGGTTAAGTTTGTTAATGAAATATAGTGACTCTACCAAACGGTCACATAGGACATTAAAGGGTTAAGGATAAAATCAAGATCAAATCTATTTTGACGGAAACTGGTTTATCCAGGAGTTTAGAATGTTGTGTGAAGCAGGTTGATCTTTTCTGTTGTGGACAGGCTTCAGGATGACTGGCTTTAAACAGCAAGCCAGCAGCTTAGAGTGTTGTAGTAAAACCATCTCTATTTATACTGTCAAATAAGAGAAAATAAAATAAAATAAAATAAAATAAAATAAAATAAAATAAAATAAAATAAAATGAATAAAATAAATGAAATGAAATAAAATGAATAAAATAAAATAAATGAAATAAAATAAAATAAAATAAAATAAATGAAATAAAATGAATAAAATAAAATAAATGAAATAAAATAAAATGCATAAAATAAAATAAATGAAATAAAATGAATAAAATAAATGAAATGAAATAAAATGAATAAAATAAATGAAATAAACTGAATAAAATAAAATAAATGAAATAAAATGAATACAATAAAATAAATGAAATAAAATAAAATGCATAAAATAAAATAAATGAAATAAAATGAATAAAATAAAGTACAGTAAACGAAATAAAATGAATAAAATAAAATAAAAACATACTTTTAAATGAGATTCCTTTATTTGTTAAATCTGTATGTTGTTTTTAATTAGGTTGAAGCTAATTACTTTATGATTCAAAAACATTAAAACAATTTTCATTTCAGGGGCCTGCAAAGTCTTTACACTCACGCCATAATCTTTGTGTCTGATCATATATCTCTCTCTCTCTCTCTCTCTCTCTCTCTCTCTCTACCCACAGATAAACAGAAACTTCTTTTATCTGGTATCATGTTACGGAACGAGTCGAAAACACAATCAAGTAGAACCTAGATAGACTGAAGAAGACGGCGTGTATGCCAATGTAAAAGCCACACAATAGTGTATCATCATGAACTAATCCTACGTAACGTCTAAAGAATCCTGGATTGCAAAATACAATGGACAAATTGACAGACAAAAAGGAAGATGAAAGATAATACAATGGTGATGAAAAGGAAGATGATGAAACGGGTAAGAGGAAGTGGTGGTTCAAAAAAAAAAAATCATGAAATGCAATTCAGGTTACACACAGCCCTGGATTTCATTAACCCTTTATTTCAATTCAATTTAATTTATCTGTATAGTGCCTTTTACAATGGACATTGTCTCAAAGCAGCTTTACAAAAGAAAAGAAAAGAAAAAGAGGAAGGAGAGGGGAAAAAATGTAATAAAAAAAACGAAATAACTAAAAATAAAAATAAATTATTAAATTAAATTATTAAACTATTTTATCCCTATTTTATTTTATAGGGATTCAGTTTTATTTTTCTGGACTGTTCAACTTTTCATGTTGAAAATATTCTTCATTTAATGGGAATAACCTCTTTTCCTAATTGCTTCATACATCGTAATGCAACCCCTCCCTTGTAAACACTAAAACTAAATAAAAACATCAATAAATAATTCATGACATTAATATTCACTTGCTAGTGAGACATTATTGGGACAGTCGTGTTGACGGTTGATTGGTGGAGGATGAAAATGCTTTCTTTACAGCTGTTCTATTTTCACGGACAAAGATATTTAAGCCTAACCCAAATGTTCAGGACTGTGTTTGTTTGCTTTTTTGTTGTGTTTAAGTGAATTTTGGTGATTATTTGGCAGTTTTTCCAGGTAGGGCCATGTTTTGTTCTATAGAGGATTAAAGAATAGAGCGAGATGAACAACATCGAGCTGGAGAAAGTAGGCTTTATGACATTTAGGTGTCTGATTAAAATCCCAGCACCACCACTTAAAAGAGATAAAGATACACCTCTCTGAATACGGCTGTCTGCCAAATACCATAAGCAATATATTATTTAAGAATTGATTCATCGTTGATTCATTTGAACAAAAAAAACATGACAAATGTCAAGCTCAGGACTTGTGGTCGGAAATATTGCATGAACTTTCACAGTCCTCTTTAGGTGCGTTTTCTCACCTTGCAGCCCTCGCAGGCGTGAACACCGTAATGAAACCCTGAAGCCACGTCTCCGCACACTTTACACAGCAACACCAGGCCACTGATCTCTGCAAAAGCAACAAGCTATGAGTCAGAAGAGCACAAGCTCTGCATGAAGCACTGTTTTTTAATCCACTCGAGATTTCGTGACGTCTCTTCATAGCCGAACCCTGGTGTATAGTTCTGACCTACAGAGGGTGCATGTGTATAAACTGAAGCATTGCTACTTAGTCCAGCATATTATACTTACTTACATTCAGAAGGCAATAACTGAGAAAAGAAACGAGAAGTCATTTACTATATGTTGATAAAGACCATGGATTTTTCAGAAATGACAATTATTAGGTGCACTCACTGGTGATACCAGATTTGGTGGTAGACGGAGAGCGTGTCTTGGTCGTGCTGTGACTCTGAGGCTGGGAGAAGCTGGCCGCGTCCATCTGCTGTCCGGTGTGGCGGTTGGAAAAAGACGCACTAGGGGAAGAGGATGAAAACTGGTAGCTGCTGTTGGAGCTGTCGCTGTGGCACGACTCGGGGCTGGAGGCCGAACTGGATGAGCTGATGTAGGCTATAACGCCTCCTGATGGAAAATCACACGGGTTAGAGGTGAAGCTCTTGGTAACTGCTCAGTTTGGGCTTCTGAATAAAATCGTGCGTGATGCATTCAATCAGGTTCAAATGAAAACGGGAAAACAAGCAAACAGAATATTATTCTATTTCTGCTTTTCTTAGCACACCGTAAAAGAGGAAACTAATAGCCTTTATCAAATCGTGACTAACTGTTTCTACTCTTTTTTTTTAATCACACAAAAGTCTAGATCACTCACGGATTAAGAAAAACACAGCATGAAAAAAGCGCTATATTATAGTCTAAGATTTGGTGACGATGTGCGTTCTGCAACCATATTCTGTTTTAATCAATAATATAATAAAAGGGCTCGACGTCTACAGAAATACGTTTTGTGAGATTGAAAATTCAGCTCTCTTTTTTTTTCCGACCACTGTTCTGTCCTCCTTTACTGTCACCCTCTTGCTATTTTTAAAAAGCACACAGTGACACATATTATCTGTACATCAGGCACTGTTTCATCTACCTTTCTTGTTCCATCTACCCAGTCATATACATATGTGGGTTGTTTGAGCCTGAAAATGAATCTAAAATGGTGGGAAAACAACAAAAAGAGAATTATGAGTGCTATTATACACCATTTTCTATATAACATACATCTAACATCTATAAAACAACTGATTAGTATTAAATATAATAATAAGTCAGTCAATGCCGTCTTTCCCGTAGTGCATCCTGGTGCCTTCTCCCCCCCCCCAAGTAAGTGATACTAACACACCCGGCCATCAACGTGATGTAAAAGAAAACATGATTTATCAAAGCAGGCCACTTTCTTCCTCCGGTTCTGATGCTCATGTGCCCACTCTGTCCAGTCTGCAGCTACACAGCAAGCCGTGATGCACTGACACCTTTCTATCATAGTTAATTTGTGCTGCAGTAACTCTTCTGTGGTATTGAACCAGACAAGTTAGCCTTCACTCCCCATGCACATCACGAGCCTGTCACAAGTTCACCGACTGTCCTTCCTTAGACCACTTATAGTAGGTGCATATCCTCAAGACCGGCCCGTCTGAAGCTCTGACGCAGTCGTCTAGTCATCACAATTCGGCCTTTGTGTGTATATATAAATCGCTCAGCTCCTGCCTTCAATGCTCATCAACTTCACTTGCTGCCTAATATATCGACAGATGACACTTTAATGAGATAATCGATGTTATTTACTTCACCTGTCAGTAGTTTTAATGTCACAATGGCTGATCGGTGTAAGGCTTGCTGTTACGTTGTTATCTAACAAAGCTCTTGATCTCGTAATGGGCAAAGTGGAATTTACAACCTAACATTAACAAAGTTGAAAAATGAATAAATAATAAAAAAGCCCTGGCACCCGATAAGTAGACAAAATATTCCTTATTTAATCGGCGCTGCGAGTTAAAACAGATCCCTGGCTATAAAACATTCAGGAGCTCCTGGTTAAATAATTGCACCATGTTAGCATACAGTAACACCCCGAGAAAATTCTCCGTTCTCAGGAAGAAAGCAAATGAATGAGACTTATGTGGAGCTTCTTTATAATTATTTCTGAACTAGTTTAACCTGAAATCTGCCTCCCGATCTCTGCGGTTAGGTAACTCCATTACATAATTGTCCTTTCAGAAAGGGTGCAGCTAAAACAGATGACGATCCTCAAAGCACACGAGTCCATGAAGCACACATTCCTGTCACGAAAAGGTTTTTAATTCAATGGGGAAGAAAATGTATTGAATGTGGATGTAAGGAATAAGAGGAGAGCTCAACAGGTTTTCCCCCCGGAGAAGCTCTAATGCTAGTATGCTTATTGTTTATGCATATTAGCAATATTGTAGTAGTTTAGGTGAGACTTTCACAGATATGAAATGGAAAGAAATGCTAGGATTTCACACACACACACACACACAAAATGGCTGCACTGTTTATGCCAGTATCATTAGGGCAGTCATGTTCAAGGGGAAAATTAAATACATACACACACAAGAAATACGTGACACTGTGTTCTTAAATGCATAAAGGTTAGAAATGACCTAAATGCATATATTAAGTGGTTGACAGACAGAGAGATAGAGGCTGTAGACGGAGTGGTGTTCAGAAGTAGGTCACCTCCTCAGACAGACCGTAGTCGTCTCACGTGTATCCGCAAGCTCGAGCCGCACCACCTCGCCGTGCAAAATTATGCAATACCTACGTCACGGCGCCTGTTGGGCCAATCAGCGAGCACGCACGGGTAGCGTAAACACACTTGCACATGGCTAGGGCGAAGTGTCCATGTGAATTGAGCAACTGCAGTGCCGTCCAAAGACAGATGTCTTGTGCTTATAATAAACAAACACTTCGGCGTTTAAGGTCGAAAATGAGCAAAAGCAGACAACAAAACACTGTTATCTTTGCCTGAGCATTGTTGTGAATTAGCCGCAATGGCAACAGTAGCTGGAAGCACTGGACAGGAAGTGGACCAACAAAGTAAATATAATAATAATAATAATTACCCTTTTTACGAAATAAATAAATAAATAAATCTTACCAGCTTTGGTCGATTCCATGTCTTCCGACAACACAGAGCTGTGTTCAAAACTTTCTGCTTGCTCCGAATAAAACAAAATGTCACCAGCTTGTTCGATGACCGGTTTTAAACGTGAAACATTTGTTTTTTCGTTTCTGTCTGTGAAATGATAATAAATAAATTGGAAAAAAAAAAAAACAACAGATTAAATGTTAAGATTTCAATCCATCTGTTGAAGCTCCCGAGAATTCGGCGACACGAAGTCGCTTGAAAAACGATTCGAGACGCTGCGCAGTGAACGCTGCACGACTCTTTCAGTAAAATAGCCAAAAGAGATAGAGAACAATCCGCCTGGAATTGAAACCCGAATGGATGAGAGATCGGCTACACAAAACCAGATCGACTCTGTAGCGCTGTGCTGCTGACTGTTGTGTTTCGAGTAAAAGTGCTCATTGCGGCCCATGTGACCCAGTTCACCGGCTCCTCCTTCCATCGCGCTTTTCGCATTGGTGTCAATGTAACCCACTGACACACTTTCACGGCGCAAAGTAACGCACCATTCTCACTGTGCACTCTAGGGCTCCCCAACATCAGCTCTATCTCTCTGTCTCTTTCTCTCTCTCTCTACACACACACACACACACACACACACACACTGCCTGGTAAGAAAATTAGAACATGCATATAGGACATGGCAGTGTGATATGAAATGATTTATCATTGGCCTATAAAAGTTAAAATCCCCTATAGAGTACAGAGTAAATGCTGATCACTAAATGGGGAAATGGTGCTGGATGAGTAAGCGTAATAGGAAAGGAAGTCCTTTAAAGTTTTTAAGTACAAAGTGTTCATATGCTTAATATATAAAGATAGATAGACAGACAGACAGACATATAGATAGATAGATAGATAGATAGATAGATAGATAGATAGATAGATACCTTATTCATCCCAAAGGGAAATTTACAAATCTGCACACGTGTGGTGTTAATCTTTGTATACATGAAAATGACAATCACATTCAAGCTACTTAATGTCTATTCATTTGAATATTATATGCTGTAGTTTGGTGGATTTCAATTGAAAAATGAGAGAGAGCGAGAGAGAGAGAATACACCAATCAGGCATAACATTATGACCTCCTGCCTAATATCATGTCGGTCCCCCTTTTGCTGCCGAAACAGCCCTGACCCGTCCTGCACTGTGTATTCTGACACCTTTCTATCAGAACCAGCATTAACTTCTTCAGCAGTTTGAGCAACAGTAACTCGTCTGTTGGATCAGATCACACGGGTCAGCCTTCACTCCCCACGTGCATCAATGAGACTTGGCCGTCCATGACCCTGTCTCCGGTTCACCACTGTTCCTTCCTTGGACCACTTTTGATAGATACTGACCACTGTAGACCGGGAACACCCCACAAGAGCTGCAGTTTTGGAGATGCTCTGATCCAGTGGTCTAGCCATCACAATTTGGCCCTTCGTCAAACTCGCTCAAATCCTTACACTTGTCCATTTTCCCTGCTTCTAACACATCAACTTTGAGGACAAAATGTTCACCTGCTGCCTAATATATCCCACCCACTAACAGGAGCCATGATGAGGAGATCATCAGTGTTATTCACTTCACCTGTCATAATGTTATGCCTGATCGGTGTAAATGCATGTTCTGTGAAAAGACAGACCTCCATGCATTGATCAGATTAAAGATTTTACTCTTCATTGACGTTATTGCTGAAAATATCTATTTTTAATGAAAATGTTTCTGTTACATTTGAACTGAATACCATACTCAGACTTTTGGACCCCAAAGTGTATATATAGAATCTACATGAATCTACATCAATACATGATTTCATAAGCCATCAAACTAAAAACAACTTGGAACACGGTTTCATTTGTTTTACATCACAAAAACCTGCAAATTTAAACAGGTTGTGTAGATTTTTCTTTACAAACTTTTAGAACAGACCATGAAGAATGACTGCTCTAACAAACAAAAAGACAGGAATGTAGCGAATACACATGAACAGCACATTCACCACAATCGAACCCAATTACTCTTTGAAACCAGGTACAGAAGAAATAGGGTGTGCAAATATCAAGGGTATCGGTGTCCATGGTCAAATTACCATAAACAACACAATACAAAATGAGACAGATACGGAAGTTCCATGCAGAAATGGTGCATCAGGGTGAATCAGGCAGATACCATAACAGTAGAAATGGGAAAATCTAGCATCAGCATAACATCAGGTATCAGGAATCCATATACACATGTTCTCAGTTACCCAAACTAAAATGGATAAATGGATAGCAGTAATATAACCGGAGTAAATGACAAATAGTGAAAGTTCCAGGCCAGAGAGAGAAAGAAGGCATCATCACTACATGTACAACGCTGCAATAACATGAATCCTGGCTGTGTTCATACACGACAGAGCTGGACAGCTGGATTCATTTTTGCATGACCTCTGTGGAAGGTTTTAAGCATGAGGAAAACAAGTCAAACTTTTGCAAGGGAAATGATGATATGTGTTTTGCAGTTTATTTAAACTGGAGTCATGATTTCTCCCTAGTTCCTGCACTCCGAAAAGGAGAGTATCTACACAGGAAGGCATCAAAGATGTTTTATTCCAGAGAGATAAAGACATTACAGTTAGGACATATGGTCAGATGAGGCAGATAACAACATAATCTTGTCTGTTAGAATTTCTTCTATCACTTTTCATCGGGAAGTATATGCTTACACTCACTGAGCACTTTATTAGGAACACACCTACACACCCATGCAATTATCTAATCAGCCAATCATGTGACAGCGAAGCTTCAGGCGAAGTTCATATCAATCATGAGAATGTGGAGAAAGTGTTATCTCTGTGATTTTGACCATGGAATAATTGTTGGTGCCACATGGGCTGGATTGAGTATGTGTATTGTAACTGCTGATTTTATGGGATTTTCACACACGAGTCTACTCATAATTGTGCAATAAAGGAAGGAAGGAAATGTCTTGTTGATGAGAGAGATCAATAGAAATTTACCAGATTGGTTTGAATTTACAGAAAGGGTGTTTTTTGCGCATTTCAGACTGCACAACATGCAGTATACACACACACACACACACACACACACAACATCAAACATGGCATCTTTAAGTTCAAGTCCAAGATCGTGCCTAGAGAAAAGCTACAGTAACTCAGATAAACACTCTGTACAATTGTGGAGAGCAGAAAAGCATCTCAGAATGCACTACATGTTGAGTCTTGAGGTGGATGGACTACAACTGCAGAAGATCAGGTGGGGTTCCACGTCTGTCACTCACAGAACAGAAAGCTGAGACTGCAGTTGGAGCTGGAGATTGAAATAAATGGTATCCTAAGTCTGAGACCTAGTGAACCTGTGTTAATGTATTCACTGATAGAGACCTCAAAGCACTCTTGTACGTCGCTCTGGATAAGAGCATCTGTCAAACAGCAGTAATGTAAATGTAAATGAATAAATGTAGCCTGTTTCTGATAAATCTTAAGTTTTGCTGAAGCACACAGATGGTAGGTTCAGAATGTGAATGTTTTCTTGCATTTCTATTTAAATAAAAATATAAAACTAGAATATAGAATATAAGCAATACAAGTTAAATAATAAATATAAAATATTAGAAATACAATTTAAATACAATATGTAACTAGAACATAAAATATATGAAATACAATTTAAATAAAAATGTACAACTAGAAAATAAAGTATAAGAAATATAATTTAAACAAAAATGTAAAACTAGAATATAAAATCTAACAAATACAATTTAAATAAAAATATAAAACTAGAATATAAAATATAAGAAATACAATTTAAATACAAAATGTAAAATTAAAATATAAAATATAAGAAATACAATTTAAATAAAAATGTAAAATTAGAATATAAAAGATAAGAAATACAATTTAAATTAAAAATATTAAACTAGAATATAAAATATATGAAATTCAATTAAATAAAAATATAAAACTAGAATATAAAATATAAGAAATACAATTTAAATAAAAATATAAAACTAGATTATAAAATATAAGAAATGCAATTTAAATACAAAATGTAAAATTAGAATATAAAATATTAGAAATACAATTTAAATTAAAATATAAAACTAGATTATAAAATATAAGAAATGCGATTTAAATACAAAATGTAAAATTAGAATATAAAATATTAGAAATAAAATTTAAATTAAAATATAAAACTAGATTATAAAATACAAGAAATGCAATTTAAATACAAAATGTAAAATTAGAATATAAAATATAAGGAATAATTTAAATAAAAAACATAAAACGAATATAAAATATAAGAAATACAATTTAAATAAAAATATAAAACTAAAATATAAAAAATACAATTTAAATAAAAGTGTAAAATTAAAATATAAAATATAAGAAATACAATTTAAATAAAAATGTAAAATTAGAATATAAAAGATAAGAAATACAATTTAAATAAAAAATATTAAACTAGAATATAAAATATATGAAATTCAATTAAATAAAAATATAAAACTAGAATATAAAATATAAGAAATACAATTTAAATAAAAATGTAAAACTAGAATATAAAATATAAGAAATACAATTTAAATACAAAATTTAAAATTATAATATAAAATATAAGAAATGCGATTTAAATACAAAATGTAAAATTAGAATATAAAATATTAGAAATAAAATTTAAATTAAAATATAAAACTAGATTATAAAATACAAGAAATGCAATTTAAATACAAAATGTAAAATTAGAATATAAAATATAAGGAATAATTTAAATAAAAAACATAAAACGAATATAAAATATAAGAAATACAATTTAAATAAAAATATAAAACTAAAATATAAAAAATACAATTTAAATAAAAGTGTAAAATTAAAATATAAAATATAAGAAATACAATTTAAATAAAAATGTAAAATTAGAATATAAAAGATAAGAAATACAATTTAAATAAAAAATATTAAACTAGAATATAAAATATATGAAATTCAATTAAATAAAAAATATAAAACTAGAATATAAAATATAAGAAATACAATTTAAATAAAAATGTAAAACTAGAATATAAAATATAAGAAATACAATTTAAATACAAAATTTAAAATTATAATATAAAATATAAGAAATACAATATAAATAAAAATATAAAACTAGAATATAAAATATAAGAAATACAATTGAAATAAAAATATAAAACTAAAATATAAAATCTAAAAAATACAATTTAAATAAAAATATAAAACTAGATTATAAAATATAAGAAATGCAATTTAAATACAAAACGTAAAATTAGAATATAAAATATTAGAAATACAATTTAAATTAAAATATAAAACTAGATTATAAAATATAAGAAATGCGATTTAAATACAAAATGTAAAATTAGAATATAAAATATTAGAAATACAATTTAAATTAAAATATAAAACTAGATTATAAAATATAAGAAATGCAATTTAAATACAAAATGTAAAATTAGAATATAAAATATAAGGAATAATTTAAATAAAAAACATAAAACGAATATAAAATATAAGAAATACAATTTAAATAAAAATATAAAACTAAAATATAAAAAATACAATTTAAATAAAAGTGTAAAATTAAAATATAAAATATAAGACATACAATTTAAATAAAAATGTAAAATTAGAATATAAAAGATAAGAAATACAATTTAAATAAAAAATATTAAACTAGAATATAAAATATATGAAATTCAATTAAATAAAAATATAAAACTAGAATATAAAATATAAGAAATACAATTTAAATAAAAATGTAAAACTAGAATATAAAATATAAGAAATACAATTTAAATACAAAATTTAAAATTATAACATAAAATATAAGAAATACAAAATAAATAAAAATATAAAACTAGAATATAAAATATAAGAAATACAATTGAAATAAAAATATAAAACTAAAATCTAAAATCTAAAAAATACAATTTAAATAAAAATATAAAACTAGATTATAAAATATAAGAAATGCAATTTAAATACAAAATGTAAAATTAGAATATAAAATATTAGAAATACAATTTAAATTAAAATATAAAACTAGATTATAAAATATAAGAAATGCAATTTAAATACAAAATGTAAAATTAGAATATAAAATATAAGGAATAATTTAAATAAAAACATAAAACGAATATAAAATATAAGAAATACAATTTAAATAAAAATATAAAACTAAAATATAAAAAATACAATTTAAATAAAAGTGTAAAATTAAAATATAAAATATAAGAAATACAATTTAAATAAAAATGTAAAATTAGAATATAAAAGATAAGAAATACAATTTAACTTAAAATATAAAACTAGAATATAAAATATAAGAAATACACAGAAGAATCCAAAATAAAAAGAATATCAAGTATAAAAAATAAGAATATAATACAAAATATAATGTAAACTAGACTGTCATTATACAATATACAAAAATAAAAAATAGAATAAAAATAAACAATAGAATAGAATAATAATGAAATAAGCAGAATTCTTATTCTATTGTACTTTTGTTTATTTTTATTCTATCTTATATATATATATATATATATATATATATATATATATATATATATATATATATATATATATATATATATATATATATATACACACTATATTGCCAAAAGTATTCGCTCACCCATCCAAATAATCAGAATCAGGTGATCCAATTACTTCCATGGCCACAGGTGTATAAAATCAAGCACCTAGGCATGCAGACTGTTTTTACAAACATTTGTGAAAGAATGGGTCGCTCTCAGGAGCTCAGTGAATTCCAGCGTGGAACTGTGATAGGATGCCACCTGTGCAACAAATCCAGTCGTGAAATTTCCTCACTCCTAAATATTCCACAGTCAACTGTCAGCTGTATTATAAGAACGTGGAAGTGTTTGGGAACGACAGCAACTCAGCCACGAAGGGGTAGGCCATGTAAACTCAGCGGATGCTGAGGCGCATAGTGCGAAGAGGTCGCCAACTTTCTGCAGAGTCAATCGCTACAGACCTCCAAACTTCATGTGGCCTTCAGATTAGCTCAAGAACAGTGCGCAGAGAGCTTCATGGAATGGGTTTCCATGGCCGAGCAGCTGCATCCAAGCCATACATCACCAAGTGCAATGCAAAGCGTCGGATGCAGTGGTGTAAAGCACGCCGCCACTGGACTCTAGAGCAGTGGAGACGCGTTCTCTGGAGTGACGAATCGCGCTTCTCCATCTGGCAATCTGATGGACGAGTCTGGGTTTGGCGGTTGCCAGGAGAACGGTACTTGTCTGACTGCATTGTGCCAAGTGTAAAGTTTGGTGGAGGGGGGATTATGGTGTGGGGTTGTTTTTCAGGAGCTGGGCTTGGCCCCTTAGTTCCAGTGAAAGGAACTCTGAATGCTTCAGCATACCAAGACATTTTGGACAGTTCCATGCTCCCAACTTTGTGGGAACAGTTTGGAGCTGGCCCCTTCCTCTTCCAACATGACTGTGCACCAGTGACCAAAGCAAGGTCCATAAAGACATGGATGACAGAGTCTGGTGTGGAGGAACTTGACTGGCCTGCACAGAGTCCTGACCTCAACCCGATAGAACACCTTTGGGATGAATTAGAGTGGAGACTGAGAGCCAGGCCTTCTCGTCCAACATCAGTGTGTGACCTCACAAATGCGCTTCTGGAAGAACGGTCAAAAATTCCCATAAACACACTCCTAAACCTTGTGGACAGCCTTCCCAGAAGAGTTGAAGCTGTTATAGCTGCAAAGGGTGGACCGACGTCATATTGAACCCTATGGATTAGGAATGGGATGTCACTTAAGTTCATATGCGAGTCAAGGCAGGTGAGCGAATACTTTTGGCAATATAGTGTATATATATATATATATATATATATATATATATAATGATAGTCTATCCCTTCCTGGCCATAATTTTCCTCATATTCTAATGGCTATTTACAGCATGATAATACACCACAGTGTGTTCAGTAATCTTCAGTTCCCAGTTACACCTTTGTGTCGAGGTAGAACCTGTTGAAAACCCTGCAGGAGTTGTCTGATGCAGTCGTTTCAGCATGGACCACAATCTAACATAAAACGTCTCCAACACGTTCATCCATGCCATGGAGAGCTGAGGATGTTTTGAGAGCAAAGTGAGGTCCAATGTGTTAGCACATTGTTCCTAATACAGTAGTGTTACTATTCTATATACAATGTTTTCCCATATATTTGCATTACGCCTTCCTATTCAAAATCTATTATTCTTTTGGGATATAAAGAACAATCTGCTAACACTAGCAAGTATCCCATATATTTACCACCTCGCTAACACATTATATAGCACACATCCTGTACTGGATCAATTCACTAGGGTTTTTAATCTGTTCCTCTGGTTGGTGGATTGTTCTTTATTAGCAGAAAACCAGTGCTATAACTGAGTTTATTTTGAGGTATGTTTGTGATGTTTTGGTAGTTGTACCGCATTTGGTTAGCAAATGAACTGTTGTGCTATGCTACATGTGTGTGACAAAGATTTGTGTGTTCAGATTTGAAAATACTCCAGACTTTGCATGAGGCCCATGATAATATGAATACTTAGGATCTGGAGACTTTTACATCAATGTTGTTATTTTCCTCGAAGCTTGAGAATGATATACTATACAGCCAAAATTATGTGGACACCTGACCTTCCCACCCATATCCTGGCTCTTCCTGTCTAGAATGTCTCTGTATGCTGTAACTTTACAATTTCCTTTCAGAGAGACTCAAACTCTGTTCCAACATGATAATGTCCCTGTGCACAAAGCACAGAGCTCCATGAAGACCTGGAGTGTCCTGCACTGAGCCCTGACTCTGACACCTTTCTATCAGAACCAGCATTAACTTCTTTTTTCAATTTGAGCAACAGTAGCTCGTCTGTTGGATCGGATCACACGGGTCAGTCTTCGCTCCCGAGGGGCATCAGTGAGTCTTGGCCGCCCATGACCCTGTCGCCGGTTCACCACTGTTCCTTCCTTGGACCACTTTTGATAGACACTGACCACTGCAGACCGGGAACACTCCACAAGAGCTGCAGTTTTGGAGACGCTCTGATCCAGTGGTCTAGCCATCACAATTTGTCCCTCTGTCAAACTCACTCAAATCCTTACACTTGTCCATTTTTCCTGCTTCTAACACATCAACTTTGAGGACACTTGCTGCCTAATATATCCCACCCACTAACAGGTGCCATGATGAGATCATCAGTGTAACTCACTACACCTGGTCATAATGTTATGCCTGATCTGTGTACATACAAGTCCTGTGAAAAGACCTCCATGCACTGACTGCAGCTTAGCTCCGTTCTGCAGTAAAATATTAAAATATTTATGAATGTAAGATATTCAGTAGATTTCGGTCATTTGTCCACTGTGACTGGAGAGTAAATGACTAAATAAATCACAAGCATCCATGTGTTTATACATGTTCTTGTGAAAGGGTTTAAACATGAGGAGAAAAAGTCAAATCTTGAGATATTTGCAAGGGAAATTAAGACGAGTTTTGCAGTTTATTTAAATTAGTCGTTTCCCCCCCCCGCCCATCACATATTCCCGAACCTAAAAAGTTCTACACTTATTAACCAGAAAAGGAGCAAGAATTTACTGTATTTTTGTTGCGATAAAGGCAATTAAAGCTACAGCTTATGATCACTAACTTCTTCCAATTACTTATCTATATTAAATACACACGCTCACTTTATTAGGAACACCAATTATCTACTAAGCGGATCATGTGACCGCAGCAACCAGCTTGGGACAACGTTCACATCAACCATCAGAATAAAGAGAACGTATCTTAGTATCCAAAATGAGGATGAGGTTCCCTTTTCAGGTTCCTTCCTCTTAACATCTAAGGGAGTTTTCCTCACCAGTGTCTCTTCAGGCTTGCTCACTATCTTCTCTAATGTTAATCTTGGACTTTTGTATTGTTTATGATGATCTGTAAAGCTGCTTTGAGACAATGTCCATTGTTAAGTGCTATACAAATAAAATTGAATTGTATGATCATCAGTGCCATGTGGACCGGTTTGAATGATTCTGTAAATGTTGATCTCCTGTGATTAAAACAGGAGAGTGTTTACGTCTGGGAAGACTTTCCACAAGGTTTAGGAGTGTGACCATTCCTCTAGACGCAGATTTGTGAGGTCAGGCTCTGATGCTGGACAAGAAGGTCTGGCTCACAGTCTCCGCTCTAATTCATCCCAAAGGTGTTCTATATACACACACACACACACACCATCTTTTGCAATGTTACCCTTAACTGTGATTACTGTTTGAAAAGAGCAGTAAGAAAAGTTTAGGTTTAACACTTAAAGGTGGGTTAGCGACAAGATAATTGTTGAGCAAGACTCTTCCACACTAAATTGTACAGATTCTAATGAGTTGTATTACTGAGAAACACCCACTTCACTTAGGAAAAGCTCAGCATGACCAGTCAACTCCCCAAGTGTAAGAAACTACGTACATTTGAAATTCAGCAATACTAGAAAACATTTTTATAATTCTGATAGTGTTGGTGAAAATTCCAACCAAAGAAAATTGACGAGGCAGTAAGTGGACCATAAAAAGGTACTTTATTCTGATGAATGTACAGATGCTCGACACACTCTTTAGCGATAACGGTGCAGCTGCAGAGTGTTGCGTCTTCTCCAGGCAGCACGACGAGAGCCACCGATGGTGAGGTGGAACTTGTGGCCCTTGCCCAAACCACGGCTCTTCTTGCCGGCTGACGTGAGGCCACGCATTTCCCTGTGCTTGTGCACGGCCTTTGTGATCCATTGTGTGTCAGGGTTGCGTCTGATGGCCTTGTGGAAGATGTCGACCAGGATCACCTCGAAGAATTTGTATGTGGAGTCTTCGCCCACCCAGTAAGAGCTCAGCACACGGAGACCGCCGCAGTGACGGCCAGCACGCTCCTGAGGAGGAGGAAAAATAAAATCCTGTTAAAACATAGTCCTTCCTAAACTGTTCAAACTGGAACACAAACATTAAGGGCAGTGTGTATAAATTAAACCAAAGAGGATTTGGTCCACCTTAGATCTCACACCTGCCATCACCACAAGCCTGAAAAGAAAACAGCTCACGTGTTTTAGCGTATTTTGTAAAACCTGCAGGTTTAAGGTTTAGCATGTCCAGAGGCACGTCACAGTTGAGAAAAGCTGAACTTTATGCAAATCTGGAGCGACTCAGTGAAGTGACTAGCAATGAGAGTGAAGACTGTGGCAAAGAGCAACACTGCTGAATATTTCCCTACATTCATTTGAGCAAGAAAACTGATTTTGAATGCCTGCTGCGCCACCCGCCGAAACCTTATTGCTATGGCAACCAGACGTAGGAATATCCATCTATTATAGCCATATAGCGTTCACTAAACAGACTGAAAAAGGCTAGCACTTGCATTCATTTTGTAATAACTAAAGTACGCTCTCACACCTACTGTGGGATCCAGAATGGTTTGCAGTGAAATATCACCGTAACCATGGGCTAATATTTTTATTGTTGCTAACATAGATCTCCGATAAGTAACCTATACACTCTTTGCTTGCTCTTGCTAATTTATTTAAATATATTAGTACGTTTTTATGGAAGATTCAAGGGGTGCTATAACATTTAGCTGCTGGAAACCATTACACAGCTTTGATAGCGTTATAAAAACTAACTAAGATCAAGTACAATGAAGAAAAACATCTGAAAAACTAAGGTTGGGTCTTGCTACACACACAGTGAACATGAGCCCAGAGTTCAAGAGCATACTGCCCCCAAGTGTGCTGGCTTTAACTGTTGGTGCTGTATACATCATTCACGTGGTAAAGCCTGTCATAGTTTGACTGCCTATATCATTGCACACAGACATTAGAATAGTCTGACGAGCGTGTGATGAGGAACGTACCTCAGCGACGGACTGCAGGCTGCGAGCGAACTTGATCTGGTTGACACCGTGGTGCACGGGTTTGCCGTATGTGGCACCCTTGGGCACGGGGCGTTTACGTCCACCACGGCGCACACGCACCCGGTAGATGACGTAACCTGTGAGCAAGAAAAACGTGTCAGAAATGGGAAGAACTTTAAACCAAAACAAGAACAAAATCAGGGACCGGTCATGCATCATGAAACCATGAGCAGCTTTTCATGATCTAAAAATTCACACACGCCGAACAACCACCACAGACGTGGAAATGACATCAGAACTTTCTGTACCAACACTGGGCTACTTTTACTTTTATTTATACACAGGATCACACCAATAACACTGATGACAGCATCTTTAAAATTGCTTTTCACACTGTACAAAATCCCCCAAAAAGTCTTTAATAAATAACAGAATAATAATAATAATAATAATAATAAATCAGATACAATAAAACTACATTCTGGCTCATGTCAAAAACAGGGTCTTAAAACAAACATTCCTCAATGTTAACTTGAAGCAACCAAAAATTCTCTAGCATATTTTGTTTAGGTCTTTGGAGCCATCTAAGAGGTTTCACTTAATCCTATTATCTTTCTACCGGTGGATTTTAGAAGAGTTTTGCAGCAGCAGTTACACTGACTTTGTTCTTTGATCACAATGGCTCTGAGCAAATCGAGCTGCTTGCAGCAAGACAGCTGATCCCAAAGACAGGTGGAAAAAGTTCTGGTGTAAACCTGGGTTAAGGTGGGTGTGCTCACCTTGCTTGGCCTTGTAGCCCAGTCTCCTTGCCTTGTCAGGTCTGGTGGGTCTGGGAGCACGGTGCAGGGCGGAGAGCTGGCGGTACTGCCAGCACCGGACACGCAGCAGAAAGCGCATCACATCCGACTGCTTCTTCCTCCATAACTCCTGCATGTACTTGTACGCACCCATGATGCCTCAACTGCAAAAATACAAACAAAGAAGAGAATCAGCATCACGGGTTCAGACTTAAACACTTACACAGTAACATGGAATAATGTGACGTCTTTCTGATGCGAGATACATCGAAGATACAATAAAACTTCGCGATCATTCATCAGAAAAACAAATAAGAGAATCAGCCTCACGGGTCAGACTTGAACACTTTCACACGCAATCTTAAAACTTTGAGATGAAACTAACTTTCCTCTGTTATCAAGCACGATAAACAGGAACCTCCTCACAGACTGAGTCAGAGAATAAAGAGTGTCTACAAACACAAGGTCTTTCTAAAGCTGCTTAAAAGATGTTTAGAATGACAAACCCCATGTTCATGTCAGGTGAGTGCTTCATTCACATTTACATTCCTGGGCATCCAGTAGACACCCTCATCCCATTTTATACAACTAAGGGCCTTGCTCAGGGGCCCAGCCATGGTGGACTTTGTGGAGCTGGGATTTTCTCTCACAGTCTTCAACCCAAGTCAGAGTTAAGAGCCTTGCTCACGAGCCCAGCAGTGGTGGACTTTGTGAAGCTGGGATTTTAACTCGCAACCTTCTGACCAGTAGTGAAGTCCAACACCTTCACCATTTAAGCTACCACACTCCCCTCATGTTGCAGTGAGGCTTGTTTAAACAAAACTACCTCGTATTAATTATTAAGCAGCACATTTTCAAGCAAGTTTCCTTTTCAGAAATGAGATAAAGGGAATAAAACCCAAGCTCTCTCTCTCTCTCTCTCATACAAACATCCTGACCCATCACACAAACTGGACTTCACCATGCGAGAGTGAGGCTTTAGCATAGCTGCTAATCATCACACACAGGACATACAACAAATATTAACCCAAAAAAAAGCTTTAATATGACATTGTACACATAGTTAACAGTCGACATTATGCGTCCTTAACCTGTTTAATCCACACACACACACACACACACACGAGCTATACGCCTTCATCACAGCTAGCACCGCTAGCAATCATCTAAAGTCGGAATTTCATCTAAAAACCGGGTTTTAGCAGAAAAATAGCACCATAAAGGGCGGCACTAAAGCGTCCGGGAGAGATATAAGAAATAATAAACCCCGATGGCATTATTTAATATAAGATTTAGAACGGATTCGAGGCTGAGGAAAACGAAAAAGTCTCTCTTACGTGATGGCGTACAGACCGGAAAGAGCGAGCCAGATACCCAGAATGCCTTATGACAAAAGCTGGTGAAGGGATTTCCGGTGCAAACGTCTCTGGGTAATGTAGTTTATTTTCGTCGTGTTTGCGCGACAATAGAGAAAGGTTAATCAAAGAAACTACACAAGCGGTGTTCAGATTCGGTGTGAATGGGAAGGATTGATGATATGTGTGTGTGTGTGTGTGTGAGAGAGAGAGAGAGATCAATGAGCGATTAATTTGATGGAAAAATCGGTAAGATCATCATCATCATCATCATCATCATCAGAGCAGATTAATACTCGGGGTTTTTTATCAAACACTGCGAGTCGCACAAAACTGATGTCATCACTGTGAGAAAGGTATGGTTTTTTTTTGTCTTTTTCTTGTTATAATATAGATTTATTTCTGAACACATATCCCAGACAGCTCGAGACGAGGCTTTCTACTTTAGACTTCTTTCGGTTCCATTTGTATGAGTTCTGTTGATCACGATAATAATCGTTTATAAATCTCCTGTAGTGTTGACCTGATCGACCTCGTTATGTTAAGAAAGTCGTTCCAGCATTAAAGTGTTTATTGGTTTAACATGAAGACAATGTGTTAACTTGATTGATTGGTGATTTAGTGCATTAAAAGAACCATCAGATCTCTCTCACACACACTCTCTCTCTCTCTCTCTCTCTCTCTCTCTCTCTCTTTCTCTCTCACACACACACACTAACTGGGACATCATGCAAAGTACAGAGAAGCTTCATGTTTCTCACCGTTAATGTTCATTTCCTAAGAATACATGCACAGGATATTTCAGTACAAGACAGTGGTGAGACCGGCCATGCTGTATGGTTTAGAGGCAGCGTCACTGAGGAAGAGACAGGAGTCAGAGCTGGAGGTAGGAGAGCTGAAGATGTTGAGGTTCTCTTTGGGAGTGGACAGGATTAGGAACGAGTACATCAGAGGGACGGCTCATGTCGGACGTAGTTAGGGAGAGGCCAGGTTAAGATGGTTTGGACATGTTCAGAGGAGGGAGAGTGAGTATATTGGTAGGAGAATGTTGGACATGGAGCTGCCAGGCAGGAGGCAAAGAGGAAGGCCAAAGAGGAGGTAGATGGATGGAATAAATATATATAAAGGATATGAAGCTAGTGGGTGCAAGTGTTGAGGATGCAGAAGATGGGGATAGGTGGAGAGAGATGTGGCGACCCCTGATGGGAAAAGCCGAAAGAAGAAGAAAGGAACTCTTTGAAAACGCATCAGATCTCAGTGAGGGAAAAATATCATGTTGAATATCTATACTGGGTAATGTGTTAGGAAGGAAAGTTTGTTTGTTGGAAATGATTTATTATTGTAAATGATTTATTGATGAATTATCAACCTACTGAGGGCTGAAGTCAAAGACACCCCGAAAATCAGTGACGCAGCAGGCTAGTCCATTTTGCTGAAATTTCATTGCAGAAACTCAAAATAGTACTCCGTCGTTTGTGTGGCCCCTATGTGCTTGTATCCTCACATGCATGACAACATCAGGGCCTACTCCTAATGAGACGATGGATGGTGTCCTGGGATATTTCCTCCCAGATCTGACCAGACCAGGGCATCACTGAGCTTCTGGACAGTCTGAAGTGCAACCTGGCGCCGTCGGATGGACCAAAACATAATGTTCTATTGGATTTAGGTCAGGCGAGCGTGTGGGGGCATTCAATAGTATCAATTCCTTCATCCTCCAGGAACTGCCTGCATACTCTGTCATCCATGTCTTTATGGACTCTTGCTTTGTGCACTGGTGTGCAGTCATGTTGGAACAGGAAGGGGTCATCCCCAAACTGTTCCCACAAAGTTGGGAGCATGAAATTGTCCAAAATGTCTTGGTATGATGAAACATTAAGAGTTCCTGTCACTGGAACTAAGGGGCCGAGCCCAGGGTTAGAGTATAAATATATACCATTAATCCTAATGCTAGGCTGTTTTCTTTTCTTTTGTTTTCATGCCAAAAAAAAATAAAATAATATAAATATTAAATATAAATATAAGCTGTGTAGTTTTAGCTTTACTATGGTCAAATTGTTGTGTGCGATTAAAGAGTGAAAACCTGTGATTTGTACAGTTATTTTAAGTATTATTATACAAAAATCGGCCATGTTTTATTCACGTTGTCATTATTGCATGACTTCCTCAATCTGAACACCTCAACTCTGTTACTAAGATTAAAAGATTAAAAAAAGGAAGTCTGTCATGATGTTTAAAGTGACAGAAACATGGTACAGAAGTTAGCATCCATTACTGAATAAGGACTGAATAAGGACTAATAATCCTGTATCTTTAACCCTGTAACAAGCTGAGGTTTGAAGACTGCTGAAGCCTCAATGAGATGCGAATGAGGGAAGGATAAAACATTAAATCAAACAAAACAAAAAAGAACATGATCATTTTTACATTCAGATTTTTCAGCGCTATAAAAGAAGGAAAGCCGTAACAAGGAATAAAAAAACAACAACCCAGAAACCTAGAAACACATTACTCTTACATATAAATACATCATAACGGCTGCTTATTAGATTGGATTATTAGATTTATTGGATTTTATTGGACATACTCAAGTGTAGTACAGGATGAATCAGTAATGGATGCTAACTTCTGTACCATGTTTCTGTCACTTTAAACATCATGACAGACTTCCTTTTTTTAATCTTTTAATCTTAGTAACAGAGTTGAGGTGTTCAGATTGAGGAAGTCATGCAATAATGACAACATGTGAATAAAACATGGCCGATTTTTGTATAATAATACTTAAAATAACTGTAATGTAATTACATGTAAATTAAATGTAATGTAATAATCCAATAAAATGTTTATTATTATTTTGTTATTAGGTGAGAAAATTAGGGGTTTTTTTTCCCCATAATGAGTTTCTACAGAGCTGAAAAATTGTCTTTCTTGTCCTTTAGGAAATAAAATGTTAAGTAAATTCCACATCCCTTCTCTGAAAACTAGTTAAAACGTATTAAATTGCTTATCTGCAGATTCATCCTGTACTACACTTGAGTTTGTCCAATAAAATCCGCTCTAGAGACTAGATGCCCCGCCCTCAGGGGTGTACCACGCTCCAAAGTGTTAACTCCGAAGCAGCAGATATGGCTCTTCTGTGTGTTTCTCATGGTGTGTCCTCTCACACAATATTCCTGTTTCCTAACTGTCACTTGGTTGAAGACAAAACATTTGGAGTTTCTTCTTCTTCTTCTTTCAGATTTTCCGTTCAGGGGTGGCCACAGCGAATCATCTCTCTCCACCTATCCCTATCTTCTGCATCCTCAACAGCTTCATATCCTCATTTATTACATCTCCTCTTTGGCCTTCCTCTTTGTCTCCTGCCTGGCAGCTCCATGTCCAACATTCTCCTACCGATATACTCACTCTCCCTCCTCTGGACATGTCCAAACCATCTTAATCTGTCCTCCCTAACTTTGTCCGACATGAGCCGTCCCTCTGATGTACTCTGTTCCTACTTCTGTCCAACCGTGTCACTCCCAAAGAGAACCTCAACATCTTCAGCTCTGCTACCTCCAGCTCTGACTCCTGTCTCTTCCTCAGTGACACTGCCTCTACACCAGCATGCCCCGGTCTCACCACCGTCTTGTACACCTTCCCCTGGAGTTTATTCATTTCAAAGAGGGTAGGAGTTGGCTGTAGTTACATGGCAGACGCTTTTCAGAGGGCAGTTTGGGGCTGACGCGTACCGGAACACGTGACTGATTGAGAAGGTGATTCTGTCTTTATACAACGTCAGGGGTTTTCTATTCTCCATTCTACTATTCATGACGTGTCATATGCCTCTCAGTAATGACCCCGTGTCTCTGTGTCCATCTCGCCACTGATGTTTGATCTTGACTCAGAAATGTGTGTGGCATCTCATGGTCTAGGAAATCCTTTTGACTGTTCAGCTAGTTCACTGAGCTACTGTTTCGATTCAATGTGGGCTTTGCGTAATATCAGCGGCTACTGAGTGTGGCGTTACTGTCTAGCACTTCAACACACTTCCACTTTCCTGTTTTAAAAGAAAATACATCCGTGCCTCTCGAACCATTTCATTTTGTTTTTCAGGCTAAGCGTTTATAACTGTGCTTATTCTTCGTCTCTCTGTAGGGTATTTTTTCCAAGGGCATTATGGGTAAAGGCTGTAAGGTGGTGGTCTGTGGCTTGACCTCTGTTGGTAAAACGGCGATCCTCGAGCAGTTACTGTATGGAAACCATACTGCAGGTCAGTTCCGTTCTTCATACACAAATATTTGGAAACACTGTTTTCTGAAACGTCTGTTTATTAATGTAATGTTCATTCTGTTACACGTTTACATACACAAACACAACATTTCTGTTCAGTTCAGTTTTCTGTATGTTAAATATAAACACTGGCACATAGCCAATTTACAGAAATCTGGTTATACAGTAGATATGAGAGAGGAAAACCTCTTATCACGAAACCCTGAGAGGAACCGGACGCAATAGGAAATGCATTGTCTTCTGTGTGACACCAGATAGTGGGAAAATAGATGATTTTCTCTATAATGTGTGTACTGTAAAGTCAAACATTACTGAGTGTGTTTATAGGATGCTCAGTACTAGCAAGCCGAACCCGTTTCACTGGTAAATCTGAAAACATTCTGTACCGTATTAAAAAGAAAACTCATTACATACTTACTTTAATAGAAATACCTGTATTGCAAGCATGTGGCTATAGCATTTAGCAAACAACCTTATCCAGGGTGATTTACATTTATCTCATTTATTCAGCTTTGAGGGTTAAAGGTCCAGCTTGGTGGTCCTGGGATTTGGTGGGAACTCACCACCTTCTGACCAGTAGCCCAGATCAGAATATGGGCATAATTGTGATCTCATTGGCATGGCTGTTGGTGACTGGTTGGAGTATTTCAGAACCTACTCATTTTCTGGATTTTCTCACATTCCAGTCTCTAGAGGTTACACAGAACGGTGCAAGAAACATCCAGTGAGGTTGTTTACAGAGAACAGATCAAGTAAGCGCACTATGCCACCATGATGAGCAGAAGAGAATCTGAGAGTGTATAAGATCACAAGAGCACATCAGATCACACTTACATCAGCCAAGACTTGGACTCTGAGCCTACAGTGAGCTCAGGATAACTGTTTCTGAAATACTCTAACCAGCTCATCTGGTAATCAACAATTATACAACAGTTCGAGTGACTGAGCCCATTGTGATGTGTGACGTTTTACTGGCTAAAACATAATTGATGAGGGTCATGTTTCACTGTTAGCTGCTGCAAAACAAAAAACAGTGAAGTACATCAAACACTGGACTCCAGATGCAATGCGTTGATATGAGTCTCAGCTCCGCTACAGATGATGGAACACAAAGTCTTCTGAAGCTTTGGAAGCTGATCTTTTTAAACAGAGTGTACAGATGAGGAGCTCAGAGAGCTGGACAGACCAAAAGCTTAAAGCCCCGCCGCATCATCCTTGAAGGTCCAGACGGAGAAAAAATCCCAGAAAAGCTTTATAAGAATGTTATGGTAGAATTATGTGCAAATCTTTGCATAAACCAAACCAAACATTTCCATTGGATTTACAAGCGTTTCAGTGTCACTGACTTGCATGTGTGTGTTCAGGAATGCCAATCAGCCGTAAGTTACAGAGCGTGTGCACAACATCGCTGATTTGCATGTAGTCACACCCACAAAAACTCCATAAATGGTCAGGTGGAAAGACAGCAGGGTAAAGACCGGCAAGGCGGAAGTTATTTTAACGCGCTTCTATGCCAATACAAATATTTCGCAATTCACTGTAATGATAATAATAATAATGATAATGATGGAGTGTTAAATCATGTCAGCTTACACAGACAGACCGGTCCGTCTTCTGTTTATACACCATCATTAAATCAATAATTTTCTCTATTTACAGTCTTCACTTACAGCTTTGTGTTGGTCCACGCTTTATATCTATCTGTCTGTCTGTCTGTATTCTCAATCTGTCTGCTCTTTGTCCCTGACACAGTGAACTAACATGAACTCATTCTGGATAAAAGTGTCTGCTTAATGCGTATTAAAAATAAGTGTGAACCAAAAAACAACAGTATTTTCAATAAAATATATGAAAGTGCAGTAAGCTGTGCAAATTCTGTTACATGGAGTCGAGGTTTTATGATATTCATTTACACACACAAGATGAATGTGAAAGGAACATTTTTCTAAATTTACAGGATTTTCAAATATATCATGAGTTTCTTGCATACATGCTCGTATGGACAATTTACACACATCCTCTCATATGCAAGCTTGATGAACAAGGAGTATCATGAGAACCGTAGGACACCATTAACCAAATGAGAACTGACCAAAATGACACCTAAATAAGGGTTTAAACTAAAAGCATCACCTCAGGATTTCTAAATAAATTCCCTTGCAGAAAGTACACTGAGCTACAGTTGACATTGTACTGTTTAGGTGCTGAAACAAACGAAACCCAGGAGGATATCTACGTGGCCTCCGTGGAGACGGACCGCGGTGTGAGAGAACAGTTACGCTTGTACGACACCAGGGGGCTCCAGGATGGCCATGAGCTGCCAAAACACTACTACTCGGTGGCCGACGGCTTTGTTCTGGTGTACAGCGTCGACAGCATGGAGTCCTTCAAGAAAGTTGACGTCCTGAAGAAGGAAATTGACAAATCCAGGGACAAAAAAGAGGTACAAAAACGACAAATGTGACAGTGACGTTAAAATCACATGAAGCATGTGATGGAAGACAATGTGACATTCATAGAAATATGTTTTCCAGTCCTGGAAATAATGGTTAATTAAAGTTCAGGTCTATTATCGTGGTAGATCATCAGTGTAAAATGTAGGAAAAAAAGAATCATATAAATAGTTTTATATATACACACTGATCAGCCATAACATTATGAACACCTACCTAATATTGTGTTGGTCCCCCTTTTGCTGCCAAAACAGCCCTGACCCGTCATGCACTGTATATTCTGACACCTTTCTATCAGAACCAGCACTAACTTCTTCAGCAGTTTTAGCAACAGTAGCTCGTCTGTTGGATCGGATCACACGGTCCACCCTTGTCTCCCCACGTGCATCAATGAGCCTCGGCCGCCCATGACCCTGTCGCCGGTTCACCGCTGTTCCTTCCTTGGACCACTTTTGATAGATACTGACCACTGCAGACCGGGAACACCCCACAAGAGCTGCAGTTTTGGAGACGCTCTGATCCAGTGGTCTAGACATCACAATTTGGCCCTTCGTCAAACTCGCTCAAATCCTTACGCTTGTCCATTTTTCCTGCTTCTAACGCATCAACTTTGAGGACAAAATGTTCACTTGCTGCCTAATATATCCCACCCACTAACAGGTGCCATGATGAGATCATCAGCCTTATTCACTTCACCTCTCAGTGGTCATAATGTTATGGCTGATCAGTGTCATGAAGACAACTAATTATTAACTACTAAACTGCTTGTTGGCATTTCAGTCCTTCATGTCATATGTAGTGAGACAAACAGTAGTAACATTAGCGTAGCACCAGTGACGGCTGGTTGTGATATTAGACAGAGGACTAAAACTAATATCTGTATATAATATGATGAAACTAGGCTTGAGCCTAGAGATCATGTGCCTTAACAGGAATACACACTTAAATGCAGATGGCAGCTGCAATGAAATATTTTTAAGAATATTTTTTTTTAGAGCATTTTAAGTGATTTAGGGTTATAATGCTCTATAGGGTTTATGCCTTGTTTTTTCTAACTAGCAAATATATATATGCATATTTTATTAATGCCACTAAACTGAGTGCTTTGGTCAGTTCTTTTGTGCTATCATGATAGTCTTTTTAAAGAACAGGCAGATGCCCTTCTGCATCACTACTGAGTCTGAGAACCAGGCCTGTATTATTACTACATCTTTTCAGTGTCATGTTCATCCATCACCTTTTTTGTCTCAACATTTAATAATTTATGCAGGTTCATCAGCTAGCTTGTCAAAACACAGACAAGCTTTTCAAACCGGACGTTCTCTGGTCAGAAAGAAAGCTGCCTGTATTTTGGATTGTTGCCCTTTACATAGGAGGAGGCCATGTATTACTGACCTCACTGTTTCCCCCAAAGGGCCCTTAAGGAAGATGAACCAAAAAAAAACAAACAGTTCCTGTCTGGGCAGCTTCCTTTGGAATCAATATCTGGCATTTCCACATCAGCAGCATTAATTCAACAGTTCAGATTGTGAGAAAGTATCACTGGACTTTCATGCTCTGAGGTCAGGAACGGATGACCTGTGAGGGAATCCTGCACGAGCTGTAAACGTGGAGAGCTACAGCTAAACATCGTAATATTTGGGTAATACTGTAGGATGGTATAAAAAAGGTTAAGGAATGATCATATTAGACAAATTCAGAGAAATGATGCACTGAAAGCCTACAGTAGGATTCCTGCTTTCTTTCTATTTACTAAAGCATACAGGGAAGTATGATGAATACTACAGTGCTCAAAATCTGATTGGTCAGAAGGGGTTTTCTATAATAGACAGTAGTTCCAGCTGTTTATATTAACGCTCTCGTTACTGTATCTATAAGATGGAGGCTCTGCATGATCTAAACGTAGTAGTAAACATTTATTCTTGTTTTTCAAAGCATTTATGGAAACATGTTGAAACGATACGTTTTCCACAATGGGAAAGTCTTCAGAATGGAGGATGTTGTGGTTTGCTGTTACTGTGGAACATGACAAGCTGCACTAAGGAAACCAGAGGGGGGGGGGGAGGCTGAAAAGTAAACAAGTTGCTTCAGCATTAAATATAATAAGTTGATATAATTAGTACAGAATGCTGTGGTGGTGGTGTATGAGGAATAAAACTGTTTAGGGCATGCTGTTATTGGAAAGCAAGTCAACTCATCATTAAGAACCTTCAGTGATGTTGCTTATGGTCTCTACATGAACAGGTGATGGTGATCGTCCTGGGTAACAAGGCAGACCTGCGCGATCGGCGTCAAGTAGAACAGGAAGTGGCTCAGCAGTGGGCTCGGGCTGAGAAAGTGAAGCTGTGGGAGGTGAGCGTGACCGAGCGCAGCTCTCTCATTGAGCCCTTCACCACTCTCACTAGCCGTCTCACTCAGCCTCAGAGCAAATCTGCCTTCCCGCTGCCCGGCCGCAAGAGCAAGGGAACCCCCTCCAACGACATCTGAGCGCCGGAGTTTCCACTCAACTTCACTGCCACATGCACTGCAGCCACGCACATCTGGATCACCTGTGGATGTTACGGTTAACATGCTCCAGTGGTTAAGAGTAGAGTAATATTATAATAATAATAGCAGAGTGGCTGATAATAGCGATTAGTGATGTTTTAACAAGCAAAATCAGGAAACTAATTCTATAATGCTTCCTTTAAGCTGCTTTAGCAGTCAGGTGTCTATACAAAACTGCCGTAAGTGCTTTAATTTCAGCTCTTATGAAGTTTAACCGATCTTCCGAAAGCATTTTAACGAAAAATCGAGCTAGGTTTAGCATTTTAGCCTAATGCATTAGGAGGCACAGCTTTGAGGTATTACTCTGAGAATTTTATATCAATAGGCAAAAATTATTTTGTTTACCAAAAGCTGCTCAAGTTGTGAAGTGTTAGAGAGATTTATATTTATCACAGTGTTGCACAGCTTTGTGACTTGGCACGTGAGCAGTAGTCAGAAAGGAATTGGTTATTAAACACTAAGGAAAAGTAAGCTAATAAAATGTGACCTGGAATAAACATGACCTCTCCACAGTGGATCGTTATTGCTTACAGCACTGTACAGATATTGTTGTACGAGTTGAAGCGGTCATTCTCAAATAAAATAAACTCCACACTCCCTGAGCACAGATTTATTTCATGAACCGTATTTAAAAAAAAAAAAAAAAAAAAAAAAAGTGTACACAATAACATGTTTCAACTCCTGGTCTATTCACTTGACGAGAACGCATTATATCCAAGTTGACATTTATAGCCTGACTTTTGTTATTGAAGTTTGGCTTAAAAACCCATTCACTTTAAGTGAACAGTCTAGTCTAATCACTGGGGATGCATCAATAGGGATATCACAGAAATCAATAAACTCTCTTAAAAGACTGGAGGTGGGGGGGTGGGGGTGAGCTACGGTACAAGCTTTGCGGTTTTCCGTCGTTTATTTATCTCTGATCTGGACACGTTTTACCAATAATGATTATAATCAAATTAAAGCAGACTGTGCCGTGTGAAAACCACAACAGACATGATCTTCCAATAAAACCTTCTCTAGCCTGAAATCTTAAAACATAATAAACTCTGTACTAGGATGTCACTGCTAGCAGTTAAATCTAAAATCGGGGCATCATGAGTGAAAATAACACGCCTGACACTAAACGACTCCCCTACGCAAGAAAAAAGGTACTTTTGTGCAACAAATTGTGAAACAAGCATGAAAAAGTCACTGCTCTCGGTCCAGCTAGCTAGTGCACTTCTTGTAAATCGATCAGTTAATTTTTTTTTTTTTTTTTTTTTATATCAGTGAGCCTGGCATTGTAAGCGCAGGAGCATGTACTGCCCACAGTGTCAACTATGGAAATAAAACACTGTTCCATGAGGTCTCGGATTCATGTTAAAGGTTACTCATATTACTAATCAGTATCATGGAAAGATGTATTTATAAGCAAAAATATTACTGATGCATCCCAACTAATAACTAGTTTCATATATTTATACTAGTTACATATATTTAAATGCAATAAATACCTGATAATGGTAGATTAAAAAGAACCAGTAAAAAAAGAAAGCTTTTCTGTTTGATATGATCCAATACAGCAGAAGAATACAGGACTCTTGTGGGTGAAACCACCACAACTATATTACTCAACCAGAGAAATGCGAGCGCGTCATTTTACGAATGCGTTTGTGGCCGATTTGGTCATGCAGCCGCGGGTAATCATTGCTGACGCAGACAGAGTGTGTACGTTGAATGGAACTTTAATAAGCAGAAGGAGAGAAATTCATTGTACAGTCAGACATTGTACCAGATGTCAAATTTTTTATTTTTTTATTTATTTTTTTTTTTACACGCAATAAGGATTGATAATGATGGCCCCCTTTTGAAGCCCTAAACTAAAATCAATTTACAAGAGCGGAAATGAAACGAAAACAAAATAAAGGAAGACGCGTTAAGATCCATTATTGCCAAAGTAGATTCTACATGGGCCAAAGGGGGGGGGGGGGTCACATTAAATGACAATATCAGGAAATAAGACTTTAATTCCACCATAAAACACTCCTTGTACACTCTATCCTACAGCCGAACCCATTCAGCACCCCCTCACCCACCCTACACCACCCGCTTACCCTCCCCTCCCCATTAAACATCCTTCTCCCCCGAGCCATCCCTCCATCAGTAGCACTCTTCCCTCGCGGTGGGGGATTATGTGGCGTAGCGCTTGGTCCACTGTTTGGCTATCCTGTCGTGCTCCGGTCTGTTGTTTGTGTACTGAGTGGCGATGCTTCCCACCAGAGGGTCGGCTTTAAGAGAGGGAGCACAGTGTTGGTTTTAAAAAAAAAAAAAAAATGAATGAGGAATAAAAACGAACACATGTATAAATCTAAAGAGGATGTGGTTTGAGATGCAGCCAATTTAAACAGTTAATCTGGAAGAATTCCCTAGATAGCACATTTTCCTTTCTAAAGTAAAATCACCATTACAATATTATAATAATAAAAGAAAATGTCTGCAGCAGCATACATGAGCATTAAACAGCTGGATGAATGCTCACACCTGTAACTGCCAGAGCTGTGTACTCTGCTATATTCTAGGTCTTGTTACGGGCCGAGCTCCAGCATATGGCCATGACTGGCAACGCTGCAACTTCAGCCCAAGACCACATGAGAGACGAGTTATTCCTGGATTTTTATCCCATCATGCTCCAAGAGTCAAAAGGTCACTAGCTTCGGTTTACAGTTCATTATGGCCTGTGGTAGCTCAGCCGTTACGGTTCTGTGCTAATGACCAAAAGGTTACGAGTTTAAAATCCCAGAGAACAAATTAGCAAAATCCATCATCGGTTATTCAGCTGTGTGTGTGGACTGCATTCTGTTTCACTTGCAAGTCATTTTAAAGAAAAATGTCACCGTTAAAAAACACGATTTAGAGAACATGTTCTCAGCTCAGGTCCTGGAGTACCCCGGTCTTGCACATTTTAAGATGTTTTCACACCTGTATGTATTTTTAGGTGAAGTGTGAAAGCAGCTTTACTCCTGGTCCTCAGCGGTTTAGGGTCATGGTGTGATCTGCATCATGTGCGGAAATGATCTGCTCTCTGTACTACATGATGAGTAACACTATTGGTTATGTTATATTACCCGTTTTGGTTTTTCGGAGTGTTCCGTTCAGTGGAGGAACCTGAACACTTTATTGATCTCTGTAGAAACTCTAGACTGGAACCTGTGATTTGCTTACATATGTAGAGCAAATGGTGGCACTGAAAGCATCAGGGGGAAATGATTATACTAATTCTGATCCGAGAACAGATGCCCGTTTGCATGTTTTCGTGCATGTAGCTAAGAATCTGATTGTTGGTACCAAAAAATAAAGAAGGGGGGAGCAAAGAAAAGTGTGATACGATTCAGGTGGAAAGAAAACCTTGGTTCTCCTTACTGACTCGCGTATCCGGATCTGCTCGGACACACCCAGAGTAGGATAGGGGAACAGATTAAAGTGTGCAGGCTAGGGTGCACTCCAGGAGCAGGGTTGGGAACCTGTGCTTTAGATCGTTTCTGTCTCGGAGTAGAGGCTTTCATTTTATGGAAAACCGAAAAAGGCCTAGACTTGGATTATATGCTTTTCTGTACCCGAAGCATGTGATTCTGAACACAGCGTCTGCCAAACACACATTTAAGCCATGTGCTATTTGGGTTACATCATCGTGTTGTGCCCTCTGTAGAACAAACACATAACTGATGGAACATACGCCTCACATTCTTACACTGACTTAACTCCATTTCTTCTTTCATTCCTGCATAAATAAAACTGTAAACTAGGCCTTGCCCTTTACATGTTTTTCAGGATTTCAACCATAGTCAGAAACTCAGCAACAGGAAGTTACTAAACATCTTACCGGGGTTGCAGTCTGTGAGGAGAGAGCAGATGGACAGCAGGACCTTGGAGATGGTTAGCGCTGGGCTCCAGTTGTCCTTCAGAATGTCCAGGCAGATCACTCCCTGACTGTTAATGTTGCAGTGGTAGATTCTGGTACGAAATGTCACCTGCGAGATGATCACACACACACACACACACACACACACCCCTCAGGTTATGTTAGCCCATTAACAAGGCCCACTGACCCAGGCCAGATTTAAAGTCCAGTTTAATCATTATTAACACAGGGTTGTGTAGACTTGTCGGACTCGTACACTCATTAATCCCTGCCGTGGGTGTTGAAGTGGTCGACAAAAACAGTGTTCAGGCTGAGAGTAATGAAATGCAGGAAAAAGTGTTCGAATGTGAGACTTCATTAGACCAGTAATATTACAGACTAGATGAAGCAAATTCTACACTCGACTACACATTGTACAAGGAGAAGTTTTTAAAATTTTCTTATAATGGAACTTAATCATTTTCATATTACGTTTATGATTCATTTTAGATTTTTATATAGCTATCCCACATGCTCCTGCAGCTACATACATGGCCAAAAGTTTATACAGACACCCGACCATCTCACCCATAGGCATGCTGTAACATTACAATTTCAGTTCACTGGAACCAAGAGGCCCAAACCTGGTCCAGCATGACCAGTTGTGAAAGCCATGAACAGATGATCAGCCAAGGCTAGTACAGAGCCCTGACCTCAACCCTACTAGACTCCAATGGGATGAACTACACACTCGGACCTCCTCACCCAACAGTGTCTGATCTCACTAATGCTCATTTGGCTGAATGAACACAAATCCCCACAGCCACATGTGGGGTGGGGATACACACATTCTACATCATCTAATAGAAAGCCTAACAGAAAAGAGGAATAAATCTAAAATGGGAAGTTCAACAAACACATGCAAGTGTGATGATCCGGTGGCCAAAACCTTCTCCACTGATATTTTCTCATGAACGAAAACAACCAAGCCATAAAGATAAACTAAACCATAATGACCTTGACTAGGATAAGGTCAGTGAATCAGACTACTCCAACCCCAAGCTACACCAGGCGTGAGGCGGATACAGGAGTCACTACCCTTGCCTGTTAAACATGACTTTCCTCAATCCCATTTACATTTACTTACTTCAGGACAGTAAAAACCAGGCTTCTCCCACAAACTGCTGGGTCCTACAGGAACCCGGGCCTGATGCGCACCTCTAATTAAATGCTCCATGCTCAAGTGTGGAATTAATTTGGAAAGAGTGTAATATAATGACATTGTTTTTATTATTTGGTGCCAGAGAATAGCTGTTTAAAATTAAAGTGTGGTCTAACTTTACTGGTGTTTATTAGAATTTAACTGCACTAATAAAAAAAGTCCTAATTCGGTATCTGCTTTATCTCTGGAAAAGATGTCCAGCCTGCTAGTTTTTTTTTTTTTTTTTTATAAAAAAAAAGAAATTTACAAGTCGACTAGTAAGCGTTCATAATGCAACCCCCTGGTATATTTATGGAATGGAACGCAACACAAAACCTCTTCAGATGTTTGGGGGGGGGGGGGGATCCTTTTAGTGACAGATGTTTTGTGCAAGCAGAAGACAGACAAAACTCATTTACCATGCATTTGCCCTTTGTTCTTCTTAGGCTAAAATGAGCTGAACAGCTCGGCTCTATAATTACACGTGTTTAAAAACCATGCTTTTTCATGTTCGTTATGGAGTCAAGTCATTTTGGGAGGAGGAAAAATAAATAGCACTGAAAACCATTTTATATATCCAACAGCAAAATCACAATGAGGAACGTGATAACCAAATGGCTGAAGAATGAAGGAGACACAAATCAGGTGATTCAAACAAAAATAAAATAAAATAAATTGGGGGAAAGCAGCTCAAAGGTCATAAAGACGCAAATTCAGAGCAAATGGCCCATCAGTGACCGCCGAACACAGCAGTCTTCAGGAGCTAAGACTCTGCTTTAATACCAGCAAGAGGGGAAAATTGGAAAAGCGTGTGAGGAAACTCTGAGCCAGAATTCTCCGCCAACAAAAACCTGCTACAAATAACAGGTCTATAAAGCAACACAATAGGTTTAATCACCACCACTAAAATATCTAGTGACCTCATGGCTTTGTGTAAATATGGCAGCACTGTCATTTTTTTTGATCCCGCCGCTATAATCCTCAGAGCAGCTTTACTCTGCTGTCATTACAGTCAGTTTGGTGGCATTATAAACATACTGGTGTTGACAGCTCGCATGAACACGTATTAATCAGTCTTAGCTGGAGCTTACCATTTTCATGATCCATTTCCTACAGTGCACGCGGCATCTAACGTCACAATGAAGAGATACCACGGTCACAAATACCGCGAGAATAAACACTTTGGCCGTAATAGTAGCGCAGAATTTGGCATAAATAGCGTTCTGCTCCTTTTGGAAGTGGCGGAGAAGATTGTCTACATATGGCCTGCATTTGCTTGTCACGATCCACTGCAGGTTTTTCTGTAATTTCCTGTAACCGTATCATCTTAAAAACATCAGCAGCGAGCAGCAGGATTTTGATATTGGTTTGCAATTTGGCAGAAAGATGAAACGACTGACTGGCATTCTAAAACCCAAATCAAAACCACACAGCCAGAGTTTGTTTTGGCCTCATTACCCAGAGCAGAAACATAGAAATTGCAATTTCGTGGAAAGCTTCTCACCTTGGGCGGCTTGAAGGGGTAGTCTGGAGTGAAGGCGATGTCGAGGAAGAAGACTCCTCCTTCATACACAGAGCCTGGAGGACCGAGGATGGTGGACCTCCACTCGTAGATGTTGTCACCTTTTGGGCCGGCACTGGGGAAGGGAAGAAAGACAAGACACAATGAGGCATAGATTTAACAAAGAAGCAAAGAAATTTGTTTATTCTCTACAGAAACAAAACCTTATATCTGTCAGGTGTAATGACCAGACGATTCATATTCTAGTTCTTCTTACTCATTTCTTTTCGTTTTTTAATGTAGTTTCTTTAAATCCAGTCTAAAAAGGAAAGCCTAGGCTTTCGTCTAACTGCAAGATGCATATTTGAATAATAACTATGTGAAAAATCTTTACCTCTAAAAGGTGACAAGTGCAACGAATCGAGGCAAAGCAGAAGCTGCTTCATATTGATTATTGAAATGGGTTCAGTATGTAAAAACTGTTTGTAAATACTTTAATAGGCTCAAAAGGTGATTTTCCAGCAATAGATACCTAAAAAAAAAAAGTTAAATCATCAATTTAACGGTCAGCCTTAACCAGAACAGAGCTGTATATGCATCAATCAGAAGCCATTTCAAATCAAACCGCATCAATGCCAAAGTCTTGCCTGTTGAATCGAACCATATCATACTAGATTTACTGGCATCAACAAATATCCAATCAAAATCATGTCTCATGTGGAGGCCAGAGGTTTACACTGTTAGTACAGGGTTCAACATTGTAAATAGTAATCAGTAGCTTTGCTTAAACCATTTTGTACCTTGTCCGATATTACAAGCCATCACAAAAAGGGCAGCGTATACAGAAAGACTAGTTTTCCTGCCGTGGTCTTTTCACGCTGCGCATTACAGTCCTTGATTCCGACAAAGGAATGCTGAGCTATCTCTAAAGCTGATCAGGCTTCTGCAATAACCTTGAAGGCATTCAGTCTCTCAGCTGAGAAGTTTTACCTCGCTGCTGGATGGGGAAGGGGAAGTCTCGATTATTTAAACCCATGAGTCATTCTGGTAAATCTAAAATTTTAGGCCAGACTTTAAGAAGTCTGGCCGTGTGATCTGATGCGAAACCGATTGGGTGACTGTTCAGACGTTAGTGTGAGGACTAGTTCGGCTGGGGAACGTGCAGCTCTTGTAGCTTGATAATAGAGTCTTGCCTCGAGCGTAGGCAAACCTGTTCAAGAAACCAGTTTGGAAAGCATATTGAAATTTGAAGAATTTGTGCATCATCATTGGTTATAACAGGATCACAATATCAAATCAAAGCTCCAGTATGCTATACGCAGATTAATAAACAAAATGTATACATTCTGGTTAAAAAAACAAAACAAAACACTAGCAACTAATTGAAGAGATAAATGCAACCATAAGCATGCCATGCTTGATATGGGGCGTGTCTCCCAGCCAGGGATTCATAAATATATACGTAGAACGATTATGGAGTGATTAAAAAAATAAAAATAAAAAAAAACCCCCACCACCAACAAAAATAAACAAACAGAGCACAAGGTCAGTGCTATGAGGTGAGTGAAATGAGCAAAACAAAACCACTTCAAGATACAAAAATAAATTCCTAGATATAAATAAGTCCACTAGGCCAAGTGCAAATACTAAACTAAAATTACTCATCTCTGAGTAAATGGAGCCTGAGGTTTCTACTCATGCCCAAAATTGACGCTTCTGCTGAGCAACGCCGTGTTTTCACCACAAACCCTTTATACACACAGATTATATCACTGCCCTGTATCTGCTGAAGTAGTGAGAACAACAGATCTACAGAGAGAAAAACACACGCACAGTATTCTGGATGGTGAAGAGAACTACAGTGTAAATGACTGATGCTGCATTTTTAACACAGCAGCTTTACAGAAATAAAAAGGTTCCATAATGAACAAGCCAGAGGGGACGGTGTCGACAGGACAACATGAAGAAACGGACTCAAAATTGACACCGGATAGTGGGATTAATGATTACACGCACAGTAAAAGCCTCCTGGAGGTCCAGCGGCAGGATCCTGCGCCCTCATTGCCACGGCCCGGGTTCGATTCCCAGGCAGGACGCTAACCCAGCCACTGAAGAGTTAACTCTGTCGGTCCCAAGCCTGGGTTAAATGGGAGGGTTGTGTCAGGAAGGGCATCTGGCATAAAACCTGTGCCAAATTGAAACATGCAGACCAAATAATCAACAGTAGCGAGTGTGTTGAAAGCATTTCAGTGAGAGCAGATTGTGAAGATTAAAAGTCCTGGGATAAGAATACACCAAGCATGAGACTTGGACCTGAACCATTTTCACACACAAACTGCAATGTGTGTAACTGTACAGTAAAACCCCCAAATCTGCCATTTTATTTGCCTTTCTGAAATATAGCAAACATTCATCATGTAGATTTGTGCTGTTTTGGGGAACCATGATGAAATCTCGTGCAGTCCCTTTTCCCTGTGTATCCACCCTGTATATACACTTGAACCGGTTGTTAGTCACTTCTCAATTCACATCGCGGTTATCAGATCGACTCTCACGATGTCGCAGTGCTCGTGTAGCCCTTATTTTACTTAACAATGGCTCCAAGTAGCAATGCTGGCAAATGCTGAGGAGAAGTCCCAAGAAAAAGAAAAAGTAAATTGTATGCTGGTTAATGGGATATGGCACGAACAAAAATGTGAAAAAAAGGAAAAGAAATTTGTGCTGTTTTTGCACAGTATATAGTGTCTGCTACTTTCCACTGTTTCAGGCATAGCCACAGGGGGCTTGGAATAGATCCAACCATGTATATGTGAAAAGATTACTGTGTATATACACAAACAGCGCTACACCACGCTCATACATGCCCCGCAGTAATTTAACAGCAATTATTAAGAAAGGGGTTCGAGGATGAACACAAAGCGGTCTATGACGACAAGCCCAAGCACATGATGTCCTGGAATATTATCAGGAGGACTCGTGTGACGAGAAGCTGATAAATTACTCAGGAGATACATGCTAAAATATTCAAGCCAGTGATTTACAAAAAATATGAACAGGAAACTCCACTAAATAATTACATTTCAACATGATTTTCAACCTAACTGATACTACATAACTTTAAAAGAAAAACTGCTGACTTCTCAACTAACATTCAACTTAACACACCAAGTATATTGTACACTGATCAGCCATAACATTATGACCACTGAGAGGTGCCATGAATAACACTGATGATCTCATCAAGGCACCTGTTAGTGGGGGATATATTAGACAGCAAATAAATATTTGTCCTCAAAGTTGGTGTTAGAAGCAGGAAAAATGGACAAGCGTAAGGATTTGAGCGAGTTTGATGAAGGGCCAAATTGTGATGGCTAGACGACTGGATCAGAGCATCTCCAAAACTGCAGCTCTTGTGGGGTGTTCCCGGTCTGCAGTGGTCAGTATCTATCAAAAGTGGTCCAAGGAAGGAACAGTGGTGAACCGGTGACAGGGTCCATGGGCGGACAAGACTCACTGATGCACACGGGGAGAGGAGGCTGACCCGTGTGATCCGATCCAACAGACAGAGCTACTGTTGCTCAAACCGCTGAAGTTAATGCTGGTCCTGATAGAAAGGTGTCAGAATACACAGTGCACGATGGGTCAGGGCTGTTTTGGCAGCAAAAAGGGGGACCAACAGATTAGGCAGGTGGTCATAATGTTATGCCAGATCAGTGTATAATTGGAGTGTGCTCACAATATAAATCATTTGTTTCATTTTAATTACTCATGTGATTACTCAGACTGAAGATGGGAAGAAACCTATTTAACTCGGGTAATGAGAAACAAACTAAACCCCATAAACAATAATATCTATGATAATGTTGGGTCCAGCACCAAAAAAAAAAAAAAAAAAAGTCTAAGTCTGCGAACTATACCTGGAGGATACTTTCAATGAACATGTTGGAAGAAACAAACACTAAACCCACTCATGTGTGACACCACACACACCTTACGACTTTCAGATCTGATGTGAATGTGTGTGGTTTACATCTCAAGTTCAGACATGTTAAAATACTACCAATTACCTACATGAACAGTTGACCAACAGCCACAAAACAAGGAGTTAGTCCTATAAACGAGTCAAAACACGTTAGTAAGACCCACGAGGAGTTGGGATTAGAGCAGCATAGCAGCTGAAGTGGGAGGAAGTAGTTACAAGTGAATTTTGAGGTTTTGCTTTATCTGATCTTTACATGCAAGCAAACAATCTGAGGAAGATATCATAACGCTGTTTCAATGAACGAGCAAAACCTCTTTTTACATTAACTGTGTCTTTTAGAGTCCCCCCCGCCGCTAAAAATAAAATGCAACAAATTCATTATATTGCTCACATCTTACATAAGAGGCACATCTCCTAAAGAGGTTTCCCAGTAGGGTTTCTTTGATGAGGAACACTTCATCAGGTGCAGAGCGACGCTCCGGGTGCCAATCATCCACCCATGACTGACTCCAGCGCTCTAAACACATTTAGCATGCGACCGCACAACCTCTTGTCTGATTACGCTGGAATTTCTCAGGCAATTCCACTGAATTTCAAGCGACAGAACTACAAAGCCCTGCCAGGATAAACAGAGCTGGAGAACTCAATCAGGGGAATCTGTGTTAAAAGGGGAAATCCACATTAGGTCAGATTTCAGCCTTGTGTCAGTGCTGCTTTGACTGCATCTATAAACATTAGCTCGCTGTAGTGTTACAACGCAAAAGGTCACAGCACCCAGGGGTTTTGTAATGCGCACACACACACCCACACTTTATTGAACAACAAGCAGCCCATCAAGCAAAAACAGAAAAGGCCTAGCAGCACAGAGCACAAGCAGGGCAATTAGAGCGGCACCACTGTTTTTAATTTCAGTCTCGCCCTCTCGAGTCAGGAATGTGAGGAATCCCAAACGTGTGACAGACACCCATCGGCCAAAATCCACACTAGGGGGAAAAGACGGAGGGATGGCAGAGACACCAGGAAAAACAGGACGAGAGAGAAAGTGTGAGAAGCACATGAGACAAATTAGTGAGAAAAGAGAGTGAAAGGATGGAGGGGGAAGAAAAAAAAAAAAAAAAGGAAAAAGGAGAAAAAAAAGGAGCAATATAGAACAACAACAAAAAAAAAAAAAGACTGTAAAGAAAAGGGAAAATAATAAAGATGAAAAGGAGGAGACAGAAAAATAATAAAAGAGCATAGAAGAGAGAAAAAAGTAAAGCATATACGTGTTGGAGAGGAAAGAGAAAAAGGAAAGAAGCCAGGGGAATAAGAGAAGCACCAGAGCAGAACGACTGGCGATAAGGAGATCCAGCGCTCACGGTCTCTCAGCGCTGGTGCTGGGCAATAAACTCTCATTTCTATTCAGTCCTGTAAAAGCCGTGTAGGAATTTGACACGTGTAACTAAATCGCCTGTCCTTTCGGAGGAATCGCATTTAATACAAGGACAACCTCGTCAAGGTAACGACGGACGTCAGTTTGGAGGCGTCGAGTCTGAAGCCTCGATTGTAAAATACGCCGCTGTTCAGAGTCGAGGAAGACACTGCGAGATTGTTACGCCAGTCAGTGAGCATACAGATCAGTCTCAGACCATCAACTGCACCAAGCACCCGGGAGATGCGCAGCATGCATCTGGGTTCGTTTTTTACCTGTAGCTGCCAAGCAGAGGAGTTTAAAAGCAGTCACCTGACTATTGCAAATTATTACATAAGTGCATTTAATTGTAACGTACATCACTCAGCTCCAGCTGCATTACACACAATCACATGCCGACGTGAGATTAACGATTAAACCGTCCAGAACATTCAGGGGAATCTTTCGGTAGCATCCCTAATATAGAAAACTGATGTTTATTTATTTATGGAAATACGTTAATGAACTTCATGGTCTTTATTCATCTTGACAAAGTGAGGATGACGCATGTAATGGAGGAAGGGGGCGGAGCTTCAGGCTGCATCAGGTCATAGTTCAAAACACTGAATGATTTCAGATTCGTAAGTGTACTGCCTCGTGTTTTTGAGGAAATTATTTCCATTTACATCATTTCCTGTCCAGTGTCACCCAAATGAGATCGAGGTTCCCTTCTGAGCCTGGTTCCTCAAGGTGTCTTCCTCAGATCATCTCAGGGAGTTTTTCCCTCACCACCATCACCTCAGGCTTGCTCAATAGGGATAAATAGTTTAAACTTAAAATCATTTTTTCTTATGTTTCTATACTGCTTTGAGACTATTTTTTAGCATCAGCTCGCTCAAGCGGACGCTGGTGTTCGATTCCGGTAAGCAACGTAAAATTCAGAAAAGTTTGACAGATCCGAGACTACATTTGGAGTAAACGTCATTGTACATTACAGCAATCCATGCCATATTTGGGTTGGATTAATTATCAGGATAGCTGTAACAAGTTACTCACATCTTGTAAGCAATAAGACTGACCACAGGAGGTGCAAGCTTTTATCAGGTTGTATTGTCCATGAGCCATGATGACTCAGGACAAGCCAAGAGACTAAATACAGCCAGCAGCAAGTGTCAAACATCCGACGTGCATCTGGGTTTGATGGAAAACAGTCAGCAATTGGGTTTGCGATTCTCTCCGAGAAAGACAAAATGCAGATATCTGAACCAAACTAAAATCCCAGAGGGGAAGACGGAACTACCGCAGGACCCCATGTTAATTTAATCCCATCCGAATAGGGCTCAAGACTCTGAAGCGACGATTAAAAATGTTATACCGCAGCGTTTACTAGGCGGATTAATTAGCGTGCGTATTAAAGCGGCAATAAAACCCGAGCGCAAACGCTGAGTAGTGCGAGTAGCCGAGAAGATACAGAGCGAGAGAGAAGGAACAGCAGAGTAGATGCTAAAAGCGCCGAAATGCTGGGGAAAAAAAACTCAGTGTGTCTTGAGAGTAATAATGTTAATGTAATAAAGTCTCGGTATGCCTTGATGTATTAAAGAAAGCTCATGAGGGAATAATAACACGTTGTGCCCGTGCTGTGCGTCATTATCCAACTCATCACCTGCACAGTCAAATCTTTCAACACCCAGGCAAACCCCAAAACACTTGTGAATCAGTCAGTCTGCTGGATTAAACAGTGGAACAAAAAAAAAAAAAAAAGGGAAATCCATCACCAAGATTTCTGCGAACAGGAAGCTAATCATTTCCACAAACTGGCGATAACGGTGTGCACACGATACGAACAAAGACGAGCTTGCAAGAGGCAGCTCCTGAAGTGCACGCAGGTTCGAGACCACCGGCGCTCAACTTCACTCAATAATAGCCACCTCTGACCTAACTGTCTAAACCACACAATACACGTTTGTGTGTTATAACGCAGAGTAAAGCCTCAACAGAGCAACCACGAGGTTTCTAGTGCTGAGGCTGTTTGTATTTCACCTGCACACAAATTCCAAAAACACTACAAAAATGCAAAAACACGGGTTAAAGAGTCGTCCCGAAGAGAAACTGAACAGAGGTGGATACGGGAGGGCAGAAAACAAGTGTTTCATCTTGATTATGGTTAAGCATGCACCTAGCAAAATCATCATGTGGTTTATAACTACACACATTCTGCACATATACATACAGCTTGGTGTGAAAGGGGGAGGAAGGTTGGTATTTCTGACACTGAAGGTGGAAGATGACAAAAACCATCAAGATATTTCCACACACAATGTAGTACGAGCATCCTAAACAAACCACTAGCAAAACATTAATGCTGCATTCAAAAATAGCTTAAAGCTTAAAAAAAAAAAAAAGTATTTGACGATAGGGTGCAGAAGGAAGCGCTGAAAAGCTAGTGAAAAAGGACAAAGATTCAGCCAGTAGAAAGTTTAAAAAAAAAAAAAAAGGCACCAGATCTACATCGGGTTCTAATCGCCATAAAAAAATTAAAATTTTTTAACACATTTTAAAAGATATCACAACAGTGAAAAGTGTATCCTGACATCACAATATCGGTTTTATCCTGCATCATCCAGCGATATTGCCCTAGAGAGCACTGATCTGATATCAGAAACCAGCGTATGTAATATTAAACATTTATTTCATTTGATCCTGTAAGAAAAGGAAGAGATGATTTTGGAAATAATAAATGCTCAAATATGAAAGGTTGCTAGTCAAAGAGAGCTTAATTTTAATAAAACTAAACCAAAAATGGTGCAGCCTCATGTTTTTAGCTATGTATTTTTCCTTCATATTCTTAAGCATCGAAGCATTTGAAGGTTGAAAGGAAAAAAAAAAAAAAAAATTCTATTTTGAGAATTGAAAAAAATCAGCTGCTCCTCACGGTTTCAGTATCAGTTTCAGAAAAGAAAGATATCCTGTCACCTCTAGTTCTCTGTGGTGTTTACTGTATATAGTTTGTTGACCATAGACCGTCTTTATTTACATCTACATTTATAGCACTTCTCTAGAGCATTCAACATTTACACAACTGAGCGGTTGAGGGTTAAGGGCCTTGCTCTAGGGTCCAGCAGTGGCAGTACTGGGATTTGAACTCAACCTTCCACTCAGTAGTACTAATACTATTCATTGTACTTCCTGACTTTTGCACTGTGTTGATTATTCTCTTGCCGGTTATCTCATATCTACTCTAGAGCTATATTTTATTCCTAATGTTACATCTGTATGTGATAAGAACCTACTTGACGTGAAACAAGAGTGATAAAACACATGTACACAAAGCTGCAGGTTAACACCTTATCACTTCTCATGTCAAGGTCCAGACAGCAGCAGAACACAGAGCCCAAGTCGTCAGCATGCAGACATCACTCGTCACATCACCGGCTAAAAGACCGTTAACATGTACCACATGATGGATGGCCGATTTTCACAAGAAGCACGGTCTAGGAATATTTTGAAATGGATAAATGACTCTCAACAGCATTGTAAGCTGAAATGAGGGGGGGGGGGGATTGGGGGTGAAGAGAAATGCACTTTTCCTTCTCATGATTAGGAATTTGTTCAGGTCGAGTGAATGAAAGATTGAACGGATGTAATTTGACAGGACCAATGTGCTACAGAGAGGCTTTATGCTTCATCCAGAACATGCACACTGGCTGCTTTTACCTTATGTAAAAAATGTGTTGCTTTACATTGACCTACATACACTATATTGGCAAAAGTTTTGGGACACCCCTCCAAATCATTGAATCCAGGTGTTTTTCCAGGGGTTGATCTCGGCCCCTTAGTTCCAGTGAAAGGAACTCTAATGCTTCAGCTTCATACCAAGACATTTTGGATGATTTCATGCTCCCAACTTTGTGGGAACAGTTTGGGGATGACCCCTTCCGCTCTAATTCATCCCAAAGGTGTTCTATCAGGTTGAGGTCAGGACTCAGGTGAAGTTCCTCCACACCGAACTCGCTCATCCATGTCTTTATGGACCTTGCTTTGTGCACTGGTGCACAGTCATGTTGGAACAGGAAGGGGTCATCCCCAAACTGGTCCCACAAAGTTGGGAGCATGAAATCGTCCAAAATGTCTTGGTATGAAGCTGAAGCATTAAAGAGTTCCTTTCACTGGAACTATGAGGCCTAGCCCAACCGCTGAAAAACACCTGAATTCAGTGATATGGGGGGGTGTCCCAAAACTTCTGGCTATATAGTGCATTTCTAGATGCAACACCAGTGGAACCAAAATGCCATCCAGGTTAAAAATGACAATAAAGCTTTTGACTTGTCCCTAAAAACCTCACCACACGTTCACCTAAACATGCAGCACAGCAAGTCCTGCTCTTGTGCTGATACGAAGCATAGACGGGACACATTTCTATGCTGGAAGCACAGAGTAAAGGCACAAACAAGAGGCAGCAAAATCTATTAACCTCACAGCTATCAACAAAGCCCTCGTCGGCTAATTTACATTTGATGGAGACCTAAACATGAAGTGAACAGAGTTCTGAAAAAGCGAGCTGAAAACTGAAACTGCTTCAAAAAAATATGTATATAAATCACCTTGTATAAACGGTGTGTGTAAATGATTTTGGCTCAGCATGATCTAAACAGATGATGCATGACATGCAACAAGCAGCCAGAAAACAGGAAACCCGGTGCACTTCTACACAGCTCCTCGAGCTCATTGTTAATTCAGGGTGGGAACAAACACAGGAAGTCATTTTGGAGAGTAGTGACATGTCTGCTCTTTCGCCTGATCGCCAGGTCACTGAAACATTACACAGAGACAGCAAGGTATTGATGACCTTGATATTTAAAAAAAAGTTTTAAAAATAAAATTAAAAAGCCAAAAACCAGACTCAATTATCTAATTCATCTTGTGGACCAGCGCTCTTCTCCCCCATCATCTCCCAGAGGTTAATCCTCTCACACTACGTTCATATTAAAAGCTGAAGCAGCACAATAGGATTCGGATCAGTGGAGGTTGGTGGGGTTTTTTTTTTTTTTTTTAAATTATTTAAGCCATGTTGACACCAAATCAGATTTGACCCACTTTCATAAGTACTCCTAGATCAGATAACGATCAGAAACGCTCTCCGAACCGGGCTCCTTGTGCTCATCTTTCAGCAATTTCTACAAAAACAGCAAAAGCCATGTATCTGCACTTCCCCAACATTGATGCTTTAATCAAAAACTTTAGTCTGCCAAGCTCAGAAGTATCTGATTCGTTCTTAATTGCTCCTTTAACACATATGGAAAAACAAAACAAAAAACCCGCTCGTGATTCGTGTGGATCGAGTAATTCCAGAGACCAGGCTAAGATCGGCTGACGTTTCTGAGATCACACCTTTGCGCTTCAATATTAAAATTTCTAAGTGAACCTCCATTCTTGGTCAAAGGATTAAATGTAAAGCTCTAAAGAGATTTTGTTAACTACCCCAAAGGACTCAAAACCAAACCTCCTTTTGTGTGTACTGTTCAGGAAAGCTAAAGAAGGTGCGATGGATGGTGTAAGCGTCCAACAAACATCTCGCTTACCTGCAGTTTGGTGGCGGATCCAACATGATATCGGCTAGCTCTTTCTGAATCCTGGAAAACAAAAACAAATGAAACGATTATAAGTGTATTCTTTAACACCGAAGCCGTTTCTACAGCTTCATGCGCATCAGAAACTGTTAGGGCATGACCGTGGGGGCAGGAGGACGTTGTGCTGTAACATCTGGCCCTGCTCATTAGATGCCTGTGAGCCAATCTACGGCTGCCATTTAAAAAAAGTTCTCTTTTCTTGTATGCCTTTATGGTCCGATCTGGTCAGAGTCCTCTCTGGCATTAGAAGAAAAATCCATACCGAATTACCCACTTATTAATCTTTAAAAGTAACACACCTTCAAATGCAGTCCAGCTTATTTATTTCATAATGAATCCACACCAACATGTTTAGCTTTCAGACACGTCGATCTATATTCACTTTAGTTATCGTTATCCTGCACGAGCCACCATTCCACCAACTGATAAAAGCTCTTGGGGATTTAACGCTTGGTTACAAAACATCCATGCTAACACTGTTCACTGTTAACTAACCTCTGCTATAATTCTGTAACGGTCATTCAATTGAAATCGTACAAATGAGGTCGTACTGAACATCAGCACAGCTCTGATTACCTACTGATATTCAGTACATCAGCACAGCTGCAAGCTTGATATTACATTTATGCAACAGTTCTGTAAACAAGCTTACATTGAGCCCCTGACACTTAACACATCGAAACATTGCACTTTATTCTCAGATGGTGAAAACAGTTCCCAAAGAAGCCACAGCTGGATGATGTGTTGTGCGTTGCCATGCCGACACAGACTGCCCTGTGGCAAGTGTCGTAATGGTTTCAGTATAACAAACTAATGCTAGAACTGGACTTTTACATACCGAACACAGGCCATACCGACACTGGACAACTCGCTGGACCAGAAAGAACTGCTGAAACTAAAATCTGCCACCATGCAACGTCATACGAAAAACGAAGAACCCGAGAGCTTGTTTCTAAGAGCAAAACCAGACAGTTAGCATACAAAAGTTTGACATTTTCACCCTGTTCCCATGACACAGTGCAGGAGATAACCACTAACTTCTCACAGAAATAACGATAATACAGCATCAACCCACACGTTAGTCCCATAGTCAATAAACAATAATATTTCCACAGTGGAACGATTTATAGAGCAGCAAGACTCATCATATTCAACCCTGATGATCGCTCTAGAGATAACCATGTGACCCAATTCTTTATGTTTTGACTAAATTACCCGGCACTGACAGATCAGCTCGGGCATTTTACAAATTTGCATGAGAAAATGGATGAACGCTTATGTGTTCCCGTCACTCGTCAGCGGGTGAGAGGCATGTTGGCATAGTTCGTATAGAGGTGCCATGTCACACCTCCATGATCCCGGGTTCGATCCTGAACTCAGAATACTCTCAGTGCGTTCTTATGCGAGTTTCTACCTAAAAACACGTCTATAGGTCAACTCCAACTTGTGTGTAGGTCAGGGTTCCTCAAATCTTGCCCTGGAGGGCCAATCCACTGCAGAGTTTAGCTCCAACCCTGATCACACCCCTCTACCTGTGATTTTCTAATGAACCATGAAGACACCTATTAGCGTGCTCACATGTTTGATTAAGGTTAGTGCTGGAAAGTGGATCTCGTGGGCCAGATTTGATCGAGATCCAGGGTGTGCTCCCAGGATAGGAGAATCTGTATCCACCAGGATAAAGCGGTTAGTGAGGGTTCAAGCAGGTCTACATACTGACCTTTTGGCGCTGGTTGATAGGAGCTTGGAGTTTTTGTTCACGCTGGCTTTAGTCTCTCGTTTCTTGCTAGGTGTGTCTTTCTCCGACTGCTGACGGACGGAGGACGACGAGGACGACGATGAAGATGAAGAGGAGGACGAACTAGAGCCGGCACGTGAATCCTCGTCCGACATCCTCGCGACCTTGACAAGATGGGAGATACAAAAACGTTGAGAAGACAACTACAGTGTGATGGATCGGGTGCAAAAAGGAGAATAATAAGACAGATGTGGTGACCTTTAACACCAGACTTTCCCATAACACAATGCGTAACCTCAGAGAGAGAGAGAGAGAGAGAGAGAGAGAGAGAGAGAGAGAGAGACCATTTAAACAGCCCTGTTATCTAAGAGTAGGTGATTCATTTCATAACCCAGTTGTCTAAACCGAGATTAGCCTACTGACCCCTGAGTTTGCTCTGTAATGGAAGCCGGTGTTTATATGAGTCGACACAAACAACACAAACAACTCGACATTTAACAACAACAAGGCTACAAGTGACCGTTTAAAGCTAGCAGGCTGGACCGAAGAACCGACTGGGCGACGCCGCGCGCACACACACCAACACACACAATTCGCTTCACTTTTCCTCCTCCGTCCTCGAGTTCAACAAACTTTCGCCGCCATGTAAAGGTTTCGCGAACAATAAACAAAAACAAACAAACAAACAAGCGGACAACTAAACGACGTCGAGTGGACCGAACGCTAGGTTTCTTCGCGGCGTCTCGTGCTCAAGCACGCGACTGTTCAACAACAACAGACCCGAGTCTGAGTCTGAGTCAGTCTCTCTCTCTCTCTCTCTCTCTCTCTCTCGCTCGCGCTCTCTCTCTCTCTCTCTCTCACACACACACACTCTCTCACTCTCTCTCGATTTCATCACGAACGGTCAACGATAAACTGTGAAACCGATTAAAAAACCCAAAATTATTATGAAGCCCTTTCTCCCCCCTCTTCAGCTACCTTTCTTTGTGTCTGCGCGAGCCTCTTCCGTCGCCTGGACGCGCGTGTTTGTAATCGCCCTCGCGCCGAGCGGAAGTGCCGTGGCGATCCGGCGCAAGCCCACAGCGGCAGCACGGAAACTGTCCCTTTTACAGGCCCGTGTCAGGCGAATAAAACGCTTATAAGCGTTTATGTCACGAACTAGCGTGTTATGAGCTGATCTTTGACGTCGTGGCGCAGGATTTCGGAAGTAACCTTCCATTTAAGTGTAGAGTGATTAGCCACGCATGGAAGTCAATTAGTTTCTCTTAGCCTGCATGCATCTACCTCAGATCTCCCAGCCTAGAAAGAACCAGTGTCCAAAGTTTAACATTATCTCCAAATTAACTCCATGGCTATGATTAATACTTAGTTTGAACATTTATAACCGAGAATAGAAATCATATACACTATAAAGCCAAAACTATGTGGACACCTGACACCTTTCTTCTCCAAAAATGTTCCCACAATATCAGAAGCACACTATGTCTTTGTATGTTGTAGCATTAAAATTTCATTTCACTGAAACTGAGAGACCCGATCCTGTCCCGGTCCCTTTGCACAAAGCAGAACTTCATGAAGACAAGGTTTGCCAAGGTTGGAGTAGAAGAACTTTTGCACACGACCATGACCTGAACATCACTGAACATCTTTAGGATGAACTGGAACCCTAACTCAATCCTCAATCAACATCAGTACCTGAACACACAATGATGCTGGTACGATTGAATGAACACACAGCTACGCTTCAAAATCTAGCGGAAAGCCTTCCCAGAAGACATCTGAGATGTTTGGGATGTTCAACAAGCACACGTTAGTGAGATGTCCTCAAACGTTTGGACATATTGTGTAGCGTTTAATAACAACCACTCAGAAATTGTTTCCTTTCTATCAGCATGTAGCAGCGGGGAAAGATGGCCTACCAGTTTGACCAGCTCAGCCTGCATCTTGGTAGCTGGTAGCTTGTCAGATTTTTCAGCAGGTCAAATAAACAAACAAATAATCACATAAATATACAGTATGCAACGCATAGCTAAAAATGCTTTAAGAAAAGAGTAGTACACTTATATGGCCAAAAGTATACGGACATCCATATATGAACATTCAGAAACAATGGACATTAATATGGAGTTGGTCTTCCTTTGCTGTAAGCATAACCTCCACTCTTCTCTTCAAAAGATGTTGAAGTGTGGATTGTGTTTATTCAATACTAGGCACATTAGTGAGATCAGACACTGATGTTGGGGTGAGGAGGTCTAAGTTGTTAAATGGGGTTGAGGTCAGGGCTTTGTGAAGGACACTTGAGTTCTTTGCTTTGTGCACAGGGGCATTGTCATGCTGGAACAGTTTTCGAGCCTCCTAGATCCAGTGAAGTGAAATTATTATGCTATAGCATACAAAGACATTCTATACAATTGTGTGCCTTCAACTTTGTGGCAACAAACAGTTTGGTGAAGAACTACATACTGGTGTAATGGTCAGCTGTCCACATACTTTTGGATATTTGGTCATATATAAAGGCCCAGAACCATGTAAGAAGAAGATAAACATAACTCAATATGGTTTGAGATAAGAAGTGTGTAAAACCATGCAGGCTTAAACAGCGGTCATAAACTTGCTGTAATCCCAGCTCTATATCACTGTGAAGAAGCAGAAGGATGCTTAATAATATTAACCAGAGAGATACTCATATTTTTACATACATATATTTTTAATGGTTTTAAAGTGTAATCAGGAGTCTCTTCCTGTACAGTAATGTCCCTCTTCGTTTACGTTCACATTTCTTTTCCAGAAACACCCGAATCTGCATTTCTTTTACTATTTCTCTTTTAATCTGTTATTAAAAGTATTCAAAAGTAAATCAAGTATTTTTCGGCTTAGCTTTATTGACCCGTATTAAAGTCTTAACCTCCAGGCAGAGGCAACCAGCCTATACAAGAGTCCCTAAGCCACAAGCCACGAAACGGCCCCAAAGCATTAATGATAGGAAGAGAATAAGTATCAGGTATTTTACCTTATACGCAGTTTCCTTTTGTCACAAACGTTCTGATTCCCAAAAAGTTTTTACCAAAGGTGATTCTGGTGATCTAATGACACCTGGTGAAGAAGCTGCAACTTTACCAAACAGCTTGGTATGTAAATGATTTAACAGTTGATTTTGAAGCTTGAAACCACAATTACTGGAAATGTACTTTCCCCCCTCCTTCACTTCCTTCTCAAAGTGTGTGTAAACATGTCACATGGCAACTTGTCAAGGCCCTAATTTGCTTAGAGGTATATTTATCTTTTTATGTATTTTTTGTCCTACCCGTTGCCCGATCTGGGTCGTGATGGATGACAAACCCTTTGTCCCAATTCACTTACTATCCATCCTAAATAGTGAGGAGGTCAGAATCATCCATCCATTTTCTAAAAGGCAGGGGTACACCCTGTACAGTCCATCTATAGACAGACAACCACACACAGGCAATTTAGAAATACCGATCAACCTCATGTTTTTGGACTGTGGGAGGAAACCAGAGTACCTGGAGTAAACCCATGCAGGCACAGGGGAACATGCAAACGCCACCCCTGCCTGTTTGAACCCAAGATTCAAACCCAGGACCTTCTTGCTGTGGGGCAACAGTGCTAACCACTAAGCCACCGATGCTGCCTGAGTTCAGAATGTCCTAAATGTTAAAATGAGTATCCCGAAGTTTCCCTGATGGTTTTGTATTTCTGGTAGATTTGAAGTATGGAAATATACCCACATAAATATACTCACAAAAAAAAAAAGAGATTTTAACTGGCTGTAACCTCACTTACAGAGCCCAGAGAACCAGATCATTCTTTCATAAATAACATTCTTTCATAACTAAAAGATAATAAACTTCTAATTTCCATTCAGTGCAAAATACACTCTTAAAAATAAAGACTCTTCTTTGTCAGGATCCTATGAAAAACCTTTTAACATCTATAGAACCTTTCCATTGCACAGAATATGTTCTGTAGTAGTGGAAAAAGGGTTATTTCTACTATAAAAGGTTTCTTTATGGTCCTAAAAAAATTGGGGTTCTTGTAAGAGCCATTTACTGAAAGGTTCTATAGAGAACCAGAAATGGTTCTTCTCTGTAATTGCTGCAAAAAATAAAAAACCCTTTCTGGGTCTTCTTGGCCCCTTTATTTTTAAGAGTGTCCTAAACATTATTTATATGAATTAATTATATTGCATTCAGGATCGTTTGACATAAAATGTAAGAAAATTCAAAACCTAAAGTGAACACTAGTCCTCTTCAGACAAACAATCTCATTTGCATAGACATGCAATCAGGAGCATTCTCAAGCATGTGAAGCTCTTTTGTGTCTCTAATCTCAAATATTTTGCATTGTAAATAATTGACATGGATGTTTATAGCTCTACTTTCTTTGCTAGAATTTCTCACCCTGACTAAGCTGATTGAGGGGAAAATTTTTTTTTTTTTTTTTGTTGCCACTACAGGAACTGCCCTATTTACCCATAATTCTGCCAGCGCTCATTCTTCCCCCTCCACCATCAAAGTTCTTTGCATTTGTAACAGGATGGGTTTCAAGGGCTTTCCGCTCAGTTACACACAACACACACACACGCATACGGTTGAAGGGAGTAGTCAATCAATCTGTTTCCTGCCTGTCTCGCTGTCTGCTCGCATTACGTCTAGCAGACGTATCAGACGTGGCTCGTTTATGGCACTGGCTAGAGGAAGCACCTGAACAAGATCCTAGCCTGATTTCTGCACAAAGTCTCTGCTTCTCAAACCAGTCTTCAGAGCCAGCCAGACGGTCCACATTATTACTATTCACCTGTGGTGTGTGAGGTGGACCATCTGGGAGGCCCTGAGGCCTGCTTTAAGTAATCCCAATGTGGTAGTTAGCACTTAGCCGGCTGTTTGCTCAGAGATAATGAATGGATAGCCAGGCTGTGACAGTATACAGGGTTTAACCTTATTCTGAAATACTACAGTATCAGTGTAGATAATATCTTCATTCTTAGAGTGACGTTATTTGGAAATGTGCTACAATACTGTCTTCTCCTAGAGATTGTAGCTAGCAATAGCAACAAAATGTGTTCATTTCTACTAGGGGCAGATTTTGCAACCTTGTGTTCAGCAGGTTATGGCAAACCAACATCATCAGTAAACAAAAGTAATGCTTCTTACCTTCATATGAGTTACAGCGTAAATGCAAGAATCAGCACATAAACGATTTCTGTTATAACGAAGAAAATATGCATCACTCATCACGGTTAGCTGCCTAGACTTGTGCTAAACCAATATAAACATGGAGGTCGGCCATGTTTTTTTCCCTCCACTTTGAATTTACCAATCCTAGCGAAACACTGTTGTACTTTTTTAATTACCTTTTAATGTTGTGAAATGTTGTCTTAAACAAGTTCACTCCTTTCATAGCTTATGACAGCTACTTGTTCTTTAACCTCTGTCGACAGTTTCAATGCAGAGAAACTCCAAACCCCTAGATCCTGTAAGCTGCCCAGCATCTGGAGGCTTCCAATCAATGCGAAATAAACATCGTATCACGATATTAACTATTTCTCATGTTTTTGTTCTACATCGATGCAGCACTTTGACCAAACATCTCTTTGAATTGTTATTATAGAAACAATTATGAATTAGATCTTTTAGGTTTTGCCTCCAGCGCTACTCACGACAACATTTCTCCCTAATTTGAAGTTATGTGCTTCTCAAAAGGCAGGAAGTCAGTGAACTGACACCAGCGTAACACTGAAAGTGCTGTCAGCCCTCTTCCGCATATGTGAGTTCACAGACACACACATTTGGCTAGTGTTGATGTTAATGGAAGATATGCCACTATTCCTGCCTATGGCCGTTTTGCTTTCTTGGACACCTAGCCACAGATGGTTGTGGCATCATCATAAGGGTTCTCATGTGATGTTCATTAAATCAGTTATTTAGTATAGATTTTCATCCATCCATTTTCTATACCTGCTTTATTCCTAATCAGGGTCACGGGGATCTGCTGGAGCCTATCCCAGCACACATTGGGCAAAAGGCAGGGGTACACCCTGGACAGGTCACCAGTCCATCACAGGGCCACACATATAGACAGACAACCACACACACTCACGGCCAATTTAGAATTACCAATCAACCTAACGGACATGTTTTTAGACTGTGGGAGGAATCCGGAGTAAACCCACGCAGGCATGGGGAGAACATGCAAACTCCACACAGAAAGGTCCCGGGTTCAAATCCTGGTCTGTAAGGCAACAGTGCTAACCACTAAGCCCATAGATTTTCAGTAAAATCTTTATCCTGGTCATGGTAACAAGTCTATCCTGGGAACACTATATGGAAGTTAGGGACTAATTGCAGGGCACAATTCTGATATATTTACACATTTAGGGACAATTTAGAGTAACCAGTCCACCTACTGCCATTTTAGGTAGTGGGAGGACAGCAGAAAACCTGTAATTACTCAACAGTGTAATCAAACATTTATAAGAGAAATGGTTAAATGGAATAAACATTACTCAAAAGTGATTCAACCTTTCCACTGCAACAGTTACCTTAAACTTATTTACCCTTTATTCTAACAAAAAGACCAAAAGATCCTCCTAGAATGACTTGCAAAATTATGTACAAATATTTTAAATAAACACAACCAGCAAATCTGTTGTTTCCTTTAATGACATTGCTGATACGCAAAATCCATGTTCCATCCATCACCATGGTTAACAACCGAAATACAGCTCAGAAGAGATAGCTGATTGATGACTTGCCCAAGTCAGGTAATAAATATAAAAAATGTGAAAGTATTTAATCCTATTTTGTTCAAATAGCACCATGATAAAAGCTATGAAATGTCTGGAAGGCTTGACAAGTTACCCAAAGATGCCATCTCTTTAAAAAGATGTTTAAAGAGCATCAATGGAAATATACAGGATCGTGTTCTTGATACCAAAATCAAACGTTTTGGCTCTCTATGATCACGTTTAGTAAAAAAAAATAAAAAATCAGGGAAAATCCACCACACTAAAATATGGTGATGAATTATTAAGGCTTTGGGGCTGTTCTGTGGTTAAAGATTCAGCAGTTCAAATCCAGGCGGTCAACTCAGTCAGAAAGTTAGCCACACACTGATCTCTCACCAAGATAATGACCCCAAACACATAGTCAAATCAACACCAGAAATACTGTACCATCCTCTTATCTGATGGATCTGAATCCATCTCAAACCCTGGGGTCAGAAGTGGAGACAGACGTCAACAAGCACAAACCTGAGTGTCCTAGATTCCTAAGTCTTTTGCAGGAAGATTACAAACTGGGTTTAAATGAATAGTACATGTCTTCCTTAAGGGTGCCATGACTTCTAATTCTGCCTTGTTTGTATTGAAACCAAACAGTGTGAAAGAAGTTCTAGATGGGAAAGTGTGTGTGAAGATGAAGAAACATTTAGTTTTCGACCCAGTGAATATTAGCGACTCAAATGATGGCAGGGTTTTTGTATGGAAAATGTCTCTTTTTGCCCCCAGGCCATCCATAAAAGCCCCATAAACATCCCCAAGAGAACATATCTATTATTATTATCCAATAATACATCTTTATGAGCCACATGAGCTTTCTGTACACTAAATATGTCAAAACAAAGTGTTTTTTATTTTCAAATGTTCTCATAAATTTAGTCTTGGTCAATTCACAGCTACTAGTCAGGTCTTGCCTATATCATATGACAGACGCCAACCGGGAGGGTGAAGGGTTAGTTTAACATGGCTAATTTTCCTCTCTCGGATGGATGTCCATAGCATTGTTGGGATTTGAAACACTTTCCAGATGATCAGTGGCAAATGTTCCTCTCAAACGCCTACCCCATGTGGGTTTTGTTCATATTTTCATTTTCCGAGCCATAAAATCTTTTACCAAAATCGAGATGGCTGTGCATCTTAATGCTTCGGCACTCTCATCGTCTCTGAGGGTTGCACGATTACAACACCACCTTTAAGGGTGTGCAATTTCACATTCGTGTCCATGTACCAGAGCTCCAGTACTGCAGGATGGGCTATTAAAATCTCTGGACAATTTCCATGTCTACAGGAAGACAGTCAGCTTGTTGGAAGTAAATAAGCAAATGATAGACAAATGATAGGACAGGAGGAGAAACTGCTCATTCTGATTCAAATGTAAGGAAACAAAAAGCAATAAGGTGGTACGTGAAAGGACATTAAATTAAATTAAAGGGTGACAATGGTAAACATATGGATGCTTGGGTCATGGGTCACGTAACGTGTTTGTCTGCGGAGTTCCTCCGCTTACACAACATGGCGATTGAAGCCTTCGCATGAGGTCCATTTGCTCTGTGATTATGACATACTTATGAAAACGTGCCAAGGTCGATGCCGGAGCACGAGGGTATTATTCAAATGTATTACAGAAATCTAAAACACTGCCACTAGATTGAAACTCGCTTCGATATAACATCAATTCTGAGCTCTCAATAAAAACGGAAATGACAGAATAGCATGCATGTGATGAAGAGGAAGAGTCACGGAAGGAGAGAGTCAGATACAACCCCACAAACACGACCGACCAAACCACAATTTCAGCTCAACACATCATTTATTCACTCGGTTACTTACAGAGTATCAGTCGAATTTTCTCTCACAATGTGCATTTTACAACAAACTGCCGTCGGCTGCACGGGGGCGAGCTGCAGGCTACTCAACTTTTACGACGCATTTCGAGATAAACAGGCCAGTGCCATAGTGTTCCACATATACAACTTAACAGATAGGGGAGCTGAGTTAAAACAATCGTTTATGGGGGGAGGGGAAAGAATGTCCGCTTCATGAGAAAAAAACAAAAAAACAAAAACAAAAAACAAAGAAAGATTCAGTGATCGCTTCGTCTGGAGCATCTTCCACGCGCTCGGTGATGATGGACGTACTCGCCGAGCCCCGAAAGAAAACCGCTGGATAGGGAGCGCAGCAGTCCGCTCACTCGGGCGGCACGCTTCTCAATAATGCAAAACAATAGCAGAACGGTCATGATAGCAATATAACATTACAAATAATAAAGCTCTTGATGACCATGCCAACATTCAGTGTATTGGGAAAAAAGTACAATCCTGATCAGCTTGCTCTTAGTATGCATACACTGTATAAAAAAAGCGTTCAAGTCAACAAGAAACGAAGGACAGTTCGTCGTGGGAGAAGGGTGGGATGGGGGAATGGGGTATGGAGCTTTCAAGCGGCGTTGGGAAGGTCTATGTGGCGTAGCGCTTGGTCCACTGTTTGGCTATCCTGTCGTGCTCTGCTCTGTTGGTCAGGTACTGTGTGGCGATGCTTCCCACCAGAGGGTCGGCTGTGGAGGAGAAGATAAGGAAGTACAGTTAGCTTGGGTGTAGAAACAATAGTAAATGTGATATTAGATCAAGTCAAATGTATTCAAATCACGGAGGGGAATATATGATATACACTGACTGTACTAGGAACAGATGTCATGCAGTAATAACGACTGGGACAGTGTATTTTCGTCCAGTCTGCAACTGTGTAGGGTCAGATTCCTGATCTTGGCTGATGAGTGGAACATTATCTGCTTTTCTGCTGCACTTTTTGATGTGTTGTGCGTTCAGAGATGCATTTCTGTTCACCGTAATTTTAAAGAGTGGTTATTTGACTGACTGTAGGCTTCATGTGGGCTTAATTCTGTATGAACTCTAGGGACTGTTGTGTGTGAAAATTTCCAGGAAAACAGCTGGACTACTCGACCCCGCCAAAGACACTGAGATCTAACTGACTTTCCATTATTCTGATGTTTGATGTCAGCTGTGTCGGCTTTATTTTATGCCCCGTGATTGGCTGATTAGATAATTGCATGCGTAAAGGTGTAGAGGCGCAAAAAACTGAGTGTATATCCAGGAAGTCCTGACTGTAATAATGATAAAGGGCAGCACGGTGGCTTAGTGGTTAGCACTGTTGCCTTTCTGTGTGGAGTTTGCATGTTCTCCCCATGCCTGCTTGGGTTTACTCTGGGTACTGTGGTTTCCTTCCACAGCCCCAAAAACATGTACATTAGTTAATTCTAAATTGCCCATAGGAATGAGTGTGTGGTTGTCTGTCTATATGTGGCCCTGTGATGGACTGCCGACCTGTCCAGGGTGTACCCCTGCCCAGTGTGTGCTGGGATAGGCACTAATTTATGTTAAAAGGGGTTCAACTCAAAGCAAGTGTGAAATCGAAATAGCCTTTATTTGTCACATATACATTATAGCACAGTGAAATTCTTTCTTCCCATCCTTGGAGGTTGGGGTCAGAGCACAGGGTCAGCCATGATACAGCACCCCTGGAGCAGAGAGGGTTAAGGGCCTTGCTCAAGGGCCCAACAGTGGCGACTTGGTGGTGCTGAACCCCTGATCTTCCGGTCAACAACCCAGAGCCTTAACCACTTGAGCCACCACCATTCATTTTAATAAAACCAGGAATTTCTGTTACACTAAAATACAGGACGAGTGGGAAGTTCAGAACTAAAAACTCCTCGAATAAATTTTGTTCTTAAAATTCGATTTGTCCTGTTATAGTAAGAGGGTCCTTGGAACGACAAAAGTTTAAATAACATTACATAACATCTTTTAAAACAATGTTGTGCAATAACACCAAGGCTGACGGTTCAGGATCAAGACTGTTAAACTGGAAATCTTAGTCTATTTTATTTTAATTCCCATTAGCAGTAAAGAATAGGTTAAGAGAGGCCATGGGGAAGCTCTTCATAGCAGACATTTTTTTTCTGAGAGCTTTTGGAGTACTTTGGGACATCAAGAAGAGGCTGTGTAAATAACCTCCATATTGTGGGAACCTCATAATAAATACAATCAGATCGGCGTCTAAGTCGAATCTACAGCCTTTAATCACTGACCTCGAAATCAAAGGTGCTCAAACGTGGCTCCTCGGCAGCCTAGTGCTGCGAAGGGAGTGTGTAACGGGGGAAAGAAAGGCCCGTGAGGGTTAATTAACTGTCGTTGCACCCTGGCCCCTCTTTAATAAGCTGTGTCTCATTGATCTCTTTTGCATGAATAGCACCTTCAGTGGGGGGAACAGGCGTACAGAGCAGGGGGAAGGGTGGACGTTCCTATTCAACCCTAAACCGAGGGGGGAGCTGGGTAAGGGGGAGCGTTCCTGAATGTCCATAAACATTCAACATGTACACTGGTAGGATGATCGTTTATGAGTTTGCCTACATAGGAAGGCTGCATTGGGACTATTTCTCCCGAGGAAAGCATCCCTTTCACCGGTTCTAAGAAAGAGTACAAAACTACCATCTGTTCTAGCTGAAGAAGTTTACGAATTAGAAATAAAAGTTAACTGTCTCATACTCAACCCTACAGCATTGCTGGCTCTGTTCTTGCTATATTTCCTTTTAGACCGATGGTATTCTCCATCCGTGACCTAGCGTAGTCCCGATGCATTGATTAATAGAGGCTTCAAAAGCACTTCTGTAAGTCTCTCTGGATAAAAGCATCTGCCACATGCCGTAAATGGGAAAGGAAATGAATTCAGATTTTGCCCTTTATGGTAGAAAAATGCTACTGCAAGCCTCTTTCGTCTAGAAGGTGCGCTGTGCTCATCCTCAGGGAGTAGTCCCGTGGTGATAAGTGATAATTGTGTCCAAATCCTGATAATACACCCTTCATACTATGCACATGTACTAATGATGCCAATATTTAATATTTGCAAATCAGTTGCTGCTTGCTATTACTTCAGTATTGCAGAACGTCTATCGATACACGCGATCTAGACCGCTAACTCTAGCTAGCTCATTAAAACACAGCCCCAAAGACAAATCCATCACATCCGTTCGCTTCCGAATTTCTTTTTTTATATGCTCTCAGTGTATTTCCTTATCTAATCTGTCCATAATTAACCAGAACACAGAGCTATAAATATCTATCAAGAGTAAGCCCACAAACTCCTCCCATTATCACTCCTCAGCTATCCGAAGATCTAGCTCAAACAACTGGGTTCACTACTGAGTAAAGATACAAATGACCGGGATAAATAAACTGCAATACGCTGACCCGAAATTTGACTCCCATTTGTTTACTCTCTCATGCTTGTATCCTTCCTTTCCTCCGATTGGCCGTCAGCTCCGTCTGTCACCGTGAGGCGGGATGATGTTTTACATATCTGAGCTGCCGAATGATGGATGAAACAAATTTCCTGCCGATCCTGACCGGACACAGCGCTGAGTGTGAATCACCATCACAGCTCTATCAGAGCGCTCGACTCTTACCTCACGTTTATTTGCGATTCTGACAATTCATTCACAATGAAAGTAATTAATGATCATGACAGTCAGCTCCAGAAGTATTGGCACCCCTATCCTTGCTAAGGCTGGGTAAGAACAGTAATGAAGAAATGCTAATTTGCTTCACCTCACACTAGAAATATGACACACAAAACAAACTGAAACAAATCTCTTGTTAGAATAAATAACCATTATCAGAAATATATATATATTTAAACAACTGATGTGTCAAAATTATTGGCACCCTTCCATTTATCAACAAGGCTTCTATAATGCTTGATGAGACTTGAGAATGCAAAGCAAGGTAACTCTTCTATCCTCAAAATATGGATATCTATCTATCTATCTATCTATCTATCTATCTATCTATCTATCTATCTATCTATCTATCTATCTATCTATCTATCTATCTATCTATCTATTTTTTTTCCCTGTAATTGTCAGTTTCCTCATCTTGGCTAAATAAGAACATAAATACTCAGTGAAATAACATCTGTCACAACTGCATGAGATAATTTAGTTAAATGATTTATTTGGTCTGATTTTACTGCAAAAAAATCTATTTTTTTTGTTATATTTTTTACAATCTCTGTATTTAGTATTTTGTTATATTTATTTTATTATAGGTTATTTGTTATATTTTGTTATTTGTTATATTTTTGTACCCTTAAATTCAGGTATTTAGTATTTTTTGTTATATTCATATGTTATTTTATTTATTACCTGTTCTATGAAGACTGCTGGAAGTTGTAAATGTCCCAATGGGGTGAATAAAGTATCAATCAATCAATCAATCAATCAATCAATCAATCAATCAATCAATCAATCTATCTATCTATCTATCTATCTATCTATCTATCTATCTATCTATCTATCTATCTATCTATCTATCTATCTATCTATCTATCTATCTATCTATCTATCTATCTATCAGCAAACTGCCTGTAAGACACATCAGTAGTAAGACGGCTAAGCATTACCCCCAAATCACCAGACAGCGTAAACACAACACACATGATTCAAAAGAAGAGCAGTTTGTTGACACGTGGCTGCAGACAGAGTGTCTCATCACGGTTACATCACAACAAGAGGCATGCGAGGAATACAAAGGAGGGATTAGAGTTTCCAGGTGTGTAGCTATTAAGACATTTTGTCCATTGTGTTTATTTACTATTACGACGGCACAAAACTATTTCTTCTTCTTTCCCAGCTGAAGAGCTTCAAGCCTGTGGCTGTGGCTCTGTGCACCCAGTATGGCCCTGGAACCTAGTAATTTTCTCTAATCGCAGGTCTCGGATCTCTGACACGGAGGACACGTGCTATAGTAGAATTCCGCCTAGATTTCATCGGAATCATGTCGTACGGCGTGACACGTAATGATCGCTGGAATTGCGGAGGAGATAATGTAGTAACACTGAGAAAAAGTTGTCATGCTGTATATTTAGTGTGCAAATCAGATCTCAGGGCATGACACGTACGATCGTTTCATCCCTCCTGCCTAACAGACGGAAGATGGGATCCATTCGTGACCCAGCAATGTGGTTTTAAGATTTTCTTTCTGTCGAGATGCTCGTGCCTGTAAGGCTGCCAGTACTCAGTGGAAACCAGAGCCAGAGACCACATCATCTGGATCATCATCTGAAGGCCAGGAAGAGACAGAACTAATTTGCCTCCAGCTATAATGCATGCTATCGGAAGTGGCCAAGCTAGCTGTTATTAACGGTATGTTTCCGCACCGTTCTCTTGCTCACATATTGATTAGCATGCCAGAAGGGAAGCGGCTCCTTATTTATACACAGATGGCCACAGGTTGTGTGTCTCCAAATCGCTTTAAAGCAGCGCTAATACAAAGCAGATAGCATATGGAACAATAAGCCTTTGCTCTTTCGGAAACATGTAGAAATGGAGAGAGATTTATTTAGCTAGTTTATTTGCTTCAGTATTAAATCCAAAGGCAAAAGAAACGTGACTGTTAGAAGCTGGCTAATGTCATGATACATTACTAAAAAATAAGATAAATCAGTTGCAATAAAAGTAGTATAAAATACTCAAGTGTACAGATTTTTCTCCTTTTAAGCTTTAAATATTGTATTTTGCAGACATTATGCCTACATGTATAATGTCTCATTATTTCCTCATGACGGTTGTGCTTACAGATGATGCCGTACTGCTTAGATTTTTTTCTAAGCTCAGTTCAACCGCATATCCAGACCACTACTCGAGACCCCACAAAAGCCCAAATTAGCCCGAAAAGGCGCTCAGGTTCAGGACGTAATGCAGATTAAAGCCATTTCAGAACAGCAAAACGGCAGCGCTGGGAATCTCCACTCCTCTAAAAGCTCCAGCAGTGTGAAATCAGACTGAATATGGGATCGCAGTCAATTACAGGGTGAATAATAGTTCAAGCCTTTTGGCTTCTGTTCAACACAGGCTTTTTTTTTGTCTTCCCAGTTTTAGTTTAAGACGAAGAACCGCAGTCAGAAATGTAATATGTCTAAGATTAAACGCGCTCTGGCTCGCGCTTTAAAACGAGCCGATCGTGCTGAAGGATTCCGCTTACATAACAAGTCAAAGGGACAATCGGGGTAATGCGAACGCCTTGAAGGTGTGGGGGGGTTGCGGATCTTACCGGGGTTGCAGTCTGTGAGGAGAGAGCAGATGGACAGCAGGACCTTGGAGATGGTTAGCGCTGGGCTCCAGTTGTCCTTCAGAATGTCCAGGCAGATCACTCCCTGACTGTTAATGTTGCAGTGGTAGATTCTGGTACGAAATGTCACCTGCGAAAAACCCGGGAGAGAAGGATTTTAAAAGAACAGAGATAGATAGATAGGGGGGGGGGCAAAGAGGACAGAGATACAGAGAGGTAAAAAGAGATAGGGGAAAAAAAGAGAGACAGATAACAGAGAAAAGCAAATATAGACAAAGTGTCAGAGAAAAAGCGAGACGGGGTGGGAGACTGAGCAAGATAAACAGAATGAAGAAGACATGCAAATAGACAGAAAAAAGACAAGAGAGACAGACAGAACAACAAGCAAAGCGAGAGAGGCAATGAGAGACCGTCAGAAATGGAAATGGACAAACTGAGAGAGAGAGAGCGAGAGAGAGAGAGACAGAGACTGATAAAAAGAGGCAGGAAGAGATAGAAAAGTGAAAGAAATCAGAATCAGAGAGACAGAGAGAGAGAGATTGTCCTTTAAAAGGGAAATCACACACACACACACACACACACACTGGATTAATATTAACGAGTTAAAGCTGGCTATATAAAAGATCCACTGCTGCTCGGAATAACTATGAATAATTAGAAGAGAGATATTCCAGGAAGAGAATTATTATTATTTGCATTTCTTCTCGCCGAAACAAATAACTGGGTTCGAGCAAACGTCAGCTCCGTGTTGTGATGTCATGAAGTCTGGGGTGGAACTAGAGCTGACATTCTGCCCCTCGCTGCGGAATTCTCAAAGTTATTACTCTAATCATTTAACACAGAGTCTGTCCTTGTTGAGTTTTTCTATTCTTATAGGAAATTTGAACTGGAAGTCATCGATCGGGTCTGATCTGCTCAGCTCTGTACACTCCGACTTAACCTTCATCCTTCATCACACATCGGCCATCTAGCCCCGCCCCTTTTCCACGAAGTGTCCGGTATTCAACACTTCTGTTTCATTTTTTATTTTTTCAGTTAAATCATCCAGGTTCTTCTTCTTCCTCTTCTTCAAATCAGCATGAACACACTAGTCACACTTAAAATGACGTATATAAGCAGAGGTCACTCTGAGTAGTGCTACAATACCAGATTTCTGTAGTGTCTCTAGTGCTAGAGGAGTACACAGAGTGGAGATGTAAGAGCTAGTGGAAGCGCAATTATTTTGAAGTGAGGAGAAGTTATGCGTCAGAGTCCAGTGTTGGTGTAAGAGGTCAGGAAAGATAGTGACAGATTCTGCTGTCCAGATCAAGTTTATTTATTCCACCACTGAGTGACAGTCAGTGTGAAGGGTGAGAGAGAGAGAGAGAGAGAGAGAGAGAGAGATAGGGGAAAGAGACAGGGGAAAGAGAGAGAGAGAGAGAGAGAGAGAGAGAGAGAGAGAGAGATGAAGTGAGGTGAGTAGTGAAGGTGGAAAGGGGAGGGAGAGAGAACCAAATTGAGGTGAGTAGTGAAGATATATATATATATATAGAGAGAGAGAGAGAGAGAGAGAGAGAGAGAGAGAGAGTGAGATGAATTGAGGTGAGTAGTGAAGATGGAGAGAGAGAGATGGAGAGAGAGAGAGAGAGAGAGAGAGAGAGAGAGAGAGAGCTGAATTGAGGTGAGTAGTGAAGATGGAGAGAGAGAGATGGAGAGAGAGAGAGAGAGAGAGAGAGAGAGCTGAATTGAGGTGAGTAGTGAAGATGGAGTGAGAGAGAGAGAGAGAGAGAGAGAGAGAGAGCTGAATTAAGGTGAGTAGTGAAGATGGAGAAAGAGAGATGGAGAGAGAGAGAGAGAGAGAGAGCTGAATTGAGGTGAGTAGTGAAGATGGAGTGAGAGAGAGAGAGAGAGAGAGAGAGAGAGAGCTGAATTAAGGTGAGTAGTGAAGATGGAGAAAGAGAGATGGAGAGAGAGCTTAATTAAGGTGAATAGTGAAGATGGAGAGAGAGAAAGAGAGAGAGAGAGCTGAACTGAGGTGAATAGTGAAGATGGAGTGAGAGAGAGAGAGAGAGAGAGAGAGCTGAACTGAGGTGGGTAGTGAAGATGGAGAGAGAGAGAGAGAGAGAGAGAGAGAGAGAGAGAGAGCTGAACTGAGGTGAGTAGTGAAGATGGAGAGAGAGAGAGAGAGAGAGAGAGAGCTGAATTGAGATGAGTAGTGAAGATGGAGAAAGAGAGATGGAGAGAGAGCTTAATTAAGGTGAATAGTGAAGATGGAGAGAGAGAAAGAGAGAGAGAGAGCTGAACTGAGGTGAATAGTGAAGATGGAGAGAGAGAAAGAGAGAGAGAGAGCTGAACTGAGGTGAGTAGTGAAGATGGAGAGAGAGAGAGAGAGAGAGCTGAACTGAGGTGAGTAGTGAAGATGGAGAGAGAGAGAGAGAGAGAGAGAGAGAGCTGAATTGAGGTGAGTAGTGAAGATGGAGTGAGAGAGAGAGAGAGAGAGAGAGAGAGAGAGAGAGAGAGCTGAATTAAGGTGAGTAGTGAAGATGGAGAAAGAGAGATAGAGAGAGAGCTGAATTAAGGTGAATAGTGAAGATGGAGAGAGAGAAAGAGAGAGAGAGAGCTGAACTGAGGTGAATAGTGAAGATGGAGAGAGAGAAAGAGAGAGAGAGAGCTGAACTGAGGTGAGTAGTGAAGATGGAGAGAGAGAAAGAGAGAGAGAGAGCTGAAATGAGGTGAATAGTGAAGATGGAGAGAGAGAGAGAGAGAGAGAGAGCTGAACTGAGGTGAGTAGTGAAGATGGAGAGAGAGAGAGAGAGAGAGAGAGATGAACTGAGGTGAGTAGTGAAGATGGAGAGAGAGAGAGAGAGAGAGAGAGCTGAATTGAGATGAGTAGTGAAGATGGAGAGAGAGAGAGAGAGAGAGAGAGAGAGCTGAATTGAGATGAGTAGTGAAGATGGTGAGAGAGAGAGAGAGAGAGAGAGAGAGAGCTAAACTGAGGTGAGTAGTGAAGATGGAGAGAGAGAAAAAGAGAGAGAGAGCTGAATTGAGATGAGTAGTGAAGATGGAGAGAGAAAAAGAGAGAGAGCTGAATTGAGGTGAGTAGTGAAGATGGAGAGAGAGAGAGAGAGAGAGAGAGAGAGAGAGAGAGAGAGAGATGACAGGGATAAAGCATGATCCTTGCTAGTCTGAGAGAACGCCGTTCTGCTGGGATTCTCTCACAGAGAGGAAACGTCTCTATGATTCAGAGGTGAAGAGACAGACCTGACAGGAAGTGACAAATAATCACTCTCTACAGCCGAGGTGAAGAGAAAAGCATCCCACAACACGCAACTTCCCTTCTTCCTGTCTGTCGAGACCAGACCGCCGAGGCTGCAGTAAACACAGCGGATTAATATTCACTGAGACTTTTTTCCTCATTCTGATTTGATGGACATTAACTGACCGGTCTGATTGGATAATTGCATGAAGCAGGTGTTTCTTTCAGACGTCTAGAGCGCCACAATCTGGCTGGTCTAATAATAAGAATAAACAAATCGAGGTGAGAGCAGAGGAAACAGCTCTGATTGACAGGAGGAGCTACCCACAATCCTTTCACACTCCAGGGGTCAATGTCGAGGCTGGAGGCGTGACAGACCTCAGGTCACCCTAGGTGTATTCTGAGCTCCAGCTGGAAACGTCTTAAAGCTGAAATAACTCCGTTCTTACTTTAGACCGCAGTGGAGGAGGTGCACTGACAAGTGCATCTGCTCTGTTTTACTGCCGCTGACCCGGTCATGAGAAAAGCTCGCTGATCTGAGGTCAGGCACAGAGAGCAGAAGTGGACAGTGGGTTTAAATTACAGTAGAAACCCCAATAACATAAGCGTGCGCTCACGTTTTAGTCTGTTTTAGTCATTTTAGACCGGAGTGGAACATTTTATTCTGAAGGGGTTGCTTTGAGAGGAATAAAGAGAAGACCAAAAAGAGAGTGGAAGTAGAGAATTAAAGAGAAGGAGAGAAGGAGAGAGACTCTTCTCATTATTTCACTCGGCCTCGCTTTAGGTCTCAAAGAGAAAATAACAAGAAGGAGAGACTGAGACGGAATGGAGAAGAGAGAGAAATACAGGAAAGAAGAAAAAGAGGGACAGAGAGCGAGGTAGAGGGAGGACAGAGAGAGAAATAGAGCTGAGCGAAGGTGGAGAGAGAGAGAGGGAGAGAGAGAGAGTGCTGAGGTGAGCAGTGAAGATGGGGGGGTGCGGTGCAGTGAGTAGTAAACATCTCTCTCTCTCTCTCTCTCCATCTTCACTACTCACCTCATCTCTCTCTCTCGCTTTCTCTATCTATCTATCTATCTATCTATCTATCTATCTATCTATCTATCTATCTATCTATCTATCTATCTCTCATCTCTCCATCTTCACTGCTCACCTCTGCTGGTGGAAGATGGAGAGAGAGAGAGAGAGAGAGAGAGAGAGAGAGAGAGAGATGAGAGAGAGAGATGAGGTGACTATGAGTAGTGAACATGGAGAGAGAGAGACAGAGACAGAGACAGAGAGAGATGAGGTGAGCAGAGAAGAGGGAGAGATAGAGATGAGGTGAGTGTAAGTAGTGAAGATGGAGAGAGAGAGAGAGACAGAGAGA